>NW_016157121.1:535472-586022 GCF_001687245.7 Rhagoletis zephyria | reverse complement strand
CTTTTTGGCGTGCAAGTTTTTTAATTCACATTGGATGTAGTTGTTCTCGGCTCTCCTAACAATTTTCTGACTCGCTGCTGTTTTTGATTTCGGTTTCATTTGTGCGTACTTTGGTATAATATTCATAGCAATACACTGTTTATTAAACCAAATATTGGCGTTTGTGTTGTTGATCTTCAGTGAACGTCGTTGGTATACAGTCAATAGTAAGTTGGTTTTGGAATAATAAGCCTGACTGGCATAAATATTTCCTTTTTGGTTGTTGTTGTTTCCGACAGGGTGGGTGTATGATGTATTATGGAACGAATTTCCGTCATCCCTTGTCAAATTTGGTTTGGAAATTCGTTCCATAATACAGCATAAAAAAAACAGCTGATCGGAATTAACCCTAAAAAGGCTCTTTATTTCATTTAATTTCCAATGTTTATATCTTTTAGTGCAATTTGTATTAATAAGAAAGTATTTGAGTGGAGTTTTAGGGATTTATTGTTTAACAAAAGACCTTCTCTTTGAGATGCCAAAGCGAAGCGCAATTTACTCGCATTTGGAAGGCAAAATTGAAGAAAAGAAAATTAAATTCATGCACTGTTGAATTTACATAACAATCCTTTCATGAATTTGGAGAAAGACAGACTAAATTGTGTCGTTACTGCAATCTCTTATATGTATGTATGTATGTGTTATAAAACATACATTTTTGTTGTTCTGTAACTCAGCTCTTACCAACGAACTAGTTCAATTAGGTGAACGAACTAAGAATCAGAAGGGTTAGTTCATTGAGCTGAACGAACTAGAAGTAAACTAATCTTTAAAGTGAACTAAAAAATCCAACTCTAGCACATACCCACACACACATTTGCGCATTAGCGCGGAAGCCTATAAAAAAAAAACATAGCATAGCGAATTGGGACAGCCGCACAGCTGTAACCAGACAGTCGGCACGAAGTAAGCGATGTTAAAGGATTAATGCGCACTATGCCCATAAAAACAGCGACTTGGTGAATGATGGCAATAACAACGAGGGTGGGGCCTGCGAAGCGTACGGAAGATTGCGGCACAATTTAGAGCCGCATGGACAAGCAATCAGCAGACGACAATGGCGAAAACGAAAACGAAAGCAAAAGCCCCAGCGACAGATGGGAAAGAATTTAAGTGTGAAAATCTCAAATAACGAAAATGATACTTTACGCCGTCGTATCGCCACAACCACACAATTGCATCCGTATCCTCTTTTGAGCCCATCCCACATACATGATGGGAGTTCAGCCGGCGTTAGAGCGCGCAAATTGGCCATGAACCGCAATGAAAGCTCCTTCCGCAGTTGCGACTTTATGGCTCTTTTTTTTTTTAAATTTAAATTTCGATTATTTCACCACTTTCGTGATATTTTTGGTATGGGCCGGCTGGCAGAGGTTTGTGTAAGGATTGATAACTTTCTTTAGCTAAGGATATGTTCGTTGTATTGAGAATTTTGAAGAATGTATGTAATACGTATATGTCCTCCATGTCAAATCGACCAATAGTTAGTATCTACCAGAGAGCTACATGGATACACTCAAATTACATTTTAAGTCACTCGCTTTCTATCTACCATTTTCGATGTGGATAAATGTGGATGATGTGGAAGGCAAAAAAAAACATAATGTTAAACAATTTTTATTTAATTTATATATATTTTAAATTTAAATGTAATATATATGTTTAAAACACACCTTCTTGAAAATTGAAGGATCTTTTAAGATTAGCGAACCTCTCATAAAAAAATGAACCAAAATTTTAGTTATTAGTTTTTGCTTCAAAATCCTGGAAGTTTTTTATTTCTCGATTTATATAGCCGCATATTTTATCTTCAAATGAGACATGACCATTTTCGTAACTATATCAGTTTTTGAGATACTCAAAAACTTAACTTGCAAAATCTGGGAAAATTTAATAGTTCGAAAAAAAGTTTTCCTTTGGCAAAACTTCGTTATATGATAAAAGAAAAGTTCAAAAAAAAAAATAAAATAAATCACAAACGGTCGATTCCAACCATTGCATTAGTTGTTTTGCCATGGATTGACCTATATGCATGCGATGAACAATTAACTAATATTTGGCGCTTCGGGCATCCCCAACTTGGTAATTCGAATTTTTCATTTTCCAATAAAAGACATTTTCCTTCATTTAGATGCCCAGGATGAGTTGAAGTTCGAGGATCATTTAAAGATTGCAAATGGCACTACCGAGAAAAAAATTTCAAACAAAAGTACGTATTTTGGTCCGCAGAATCCATATCTGTGGTAAAGCATGCAGGAAGTCCATTTGACCATTTTTTTTAAGCAACGGGCCAATATCTCAACACTGGTCCGCACAGTTTTGCCTTCCAAGGCGCCCATCCAAATGTTTCATTCAGTGTTGGAAAAATACGCCTTTAGTCGATATTCCATTCAATTTGGGCATTAAATAATCGACAATTACGGCTTTATAGCGCTCGACGTGCACAGTAAGCAGCGATCCCGCCGTTCTCATTTTTAAAGAAGCTAGGACCAACAATCTCACGGGGCCATAAAGAACAACAAACAATTGACTTATCTTTGCAAAAATAAGCAGTTTTTTAGTCAAAGTAAGCCCACACACGGCTGTTTAAAAAGGCTATCTAAAATTTGGTTTTCTGGCATTATCTGTGATTGCACACCACTTCCTACTCTTAGTTCTTACTTAAGGCGTTTATATATAGTTTGAATAAGTTCCTAGTGCCCTATATGTATGTATATCGCTTCCTGAGGGAGACGGTGTTCTGAAAACGTTTTCCAAAGCAGAAATCTGGATTGAATAATCGAAGCGCTTGGATACGTATGCGGAGTAAGTCAACAAAGCGTAGAGCTTCGTTTGGTCAAAGCGATTTTTTTTACTTCGGTACGACTAACGACGAAGGTTGTGTACAGTTTCGAAGGCTTTTTTCTGCGTAACTACCATAAACGCCGTAAGTCAGTAGGATTATGCTTACACGGAATTATAAAAACTCGACAAAAGTCGGGTGGGGTTTGTTCGGAACAATTAGGTATATCGTTCAGCTTTCGCCTTCCTGATTACTTAAGTGTTTTGCAGCGGGCTATCTCAAAGGCCGCATGAATGGTACAGTGTGATACGATTCCTAGCCATGATATCGGGGCTTCGACATAACTTCCACGGACATAACTTCCACAGAACCGTGGCATGAGTTATATCGAAGTTAAGTCGCAAAATTACTACATACCATCGCTTCATTTTTGGTCCATGGAAGTAAATTCAAATATTATTTACTCAGATCTGATGCATGAAAGATATGTCAGAAATTAGTTCCATGATAATTTTGTAACAAAATAGCCGCTGATTGCACAAATTGATTAACTACACATTTAAAAAAATTTTTAATTTAAGTGTGTTTTTTTCTTTTTATAAAATGTTGACTGAAATGTCGGTTTTCAGGTTTGGCTCTGAAGTCGATAAAGCCTCTTAGTTATTGTTAAAGGAACAAATAAGTATCGAAAAATTTTATCGAAAGAGGCTTTAGAGAATGCAAACGAGAAAACAGTAGTAAACGAAGAAAAAGGCGGTTCAAGTCTATAAAAATCTGATGAAGAGATGTGGTATTCTCCGAAATAGCAGCTTTAACTTCTACCGCTTAGACTTTGGTGCCTTTTCCGTTTTTCATAAAAAGAAACCAATTCTCAATATGCAGTTATTCAGCCCATTAAATTTCAGTATAATAAAGTGCAATTTTGAAGTAGCTAGGACTAACCGCTGATCTTTGGCTCTCTGGATGGCCTTCCCCTTCAAATTTTTGATGAAGTTAAGTCATTATATGATTTCCATGAGATATTTCTGGAAATTAAGTCTAAAATAAGTTCCACAGGCACATGGAAGTTATGTGAGTTACCCATGGAAGGACAAAGCTCGATACCGATACAAGGGATATTTTAGCATGCCTCTTCAAGCATGTAAATTTCTACTGAATGAAAAATTCATAGAATTTGCCAATTAAAACACCCTGGCTATAGACGCTCTAAGTAGGACATTCGCATAGTAACTGGAGCTCTCGCCGGACACTGTCTGATTGGATTACACGCAGGTAGACTTGGCACACGCTGGAACAAATACTGCAGAAGCTACATGGATGAGGATGAAGAGGAAACCATCCAACATCTTCTCTGCCACTGCCGGACTCTGGCAAAAGCTCTTGGCAGTTATTTCTTATGAAGCTTTTTGTTGAGCCCCCAAGACTGCGGGGATAAATGCAAACCTCCTGCGGTATCACAAAGGACGCCGAGTGAGTCCATATAAGGCTGCCGCTCAACCTAATCTACCATCCTTCGAGCTTGAGAAAATGCGTAGCACAGAAAAGACAAGCTTACGAACCAGGAAAGCATTCCTTGTAATTATACTGTCAATGTGAAATGAGTCATCCTATTTGTAGAATGATAAGTGCGAGAAAGAAATTATGCGGTTGCAAACAACAATGAAGCCGAAGTTCAGTAGCTTATCACAGACTAGAGCGCAGCCTTATGGGGTTCCCTATAATAATAATAAGTAGGAGTCTACAGACCGGGAAGCTTGTTGGCTATCTTTCTCTTCACAATTCTCGTCTCATGTATTGAAATGGGATGCTTGAGTCCGATGAGATAACTAAACACATTTCATGCAAATGACCACCCATGGCCAGACCAAGGTTGTTGAAACATTTTCAAACTCGCATAGGATATTCAGAGTAAGTCAAGGTTATAAAAATAAAATTAAGCTTACTACATAGTATCACTCCCACACCAATACAAAGAGCAGTAAAATGGAATATCTGATTCACTTTTCTAAAAACAACTATGCCAGTAAAAAGTAGTGCCATAAATTGCTTTGTGATTTTTTTTTTTTTTTTTTGTGATTGAATTGCATGTGCATGCACCACTTAAAAATTCGGCTTTGTTTTTGGAAACGTCACCAATTCGTTGTGCGGAGATTTATTTCCACAGTGGCGCTGCGCTGCGCTACGCTGCGTTACGGCTGTCACAACTGTTGTAAAAAATGGATTATGGCTTCCGGTGTGTTCGCACAGTACGGTGTTATGGTTGGTGTGCAAGCGGCATGCAATCTGAAAACGTCAACGAGATGTCAAAATATCATTTAGTTGAATTTACGACACCATTTGTCGTGACGAATTTGAAATGAATTTCTTTTTTTTCGCTTGACGTGCGAAAATGGTTTTCATGTTCATTCTTTATGCTTATGTGTGTGTTTGTGTCGGTGCATTATGCCGCTGGTTAGTGAATTTGTTGGCTTATTTCAACGTGGCAACTGGCAGTAAAACATTGCAAGTGAATCGGCAAATTTTCGCTATGCCTGCAACATCAAAAATTTCCAGCATGCGATGCTTTCACTGGTCAATTTGCATAGAAAATAAATTCAATTGAATGCCGTTGAATTGGTATTGCTAGTATTTATTTATATTTGTATGTAGTTGTAAAATAGTGTACCGACGCAAAAATCAATGAAATTGGTATACTGGATTGTAGGATAATTGGAATGTGCGGCATCTATTTTTATCGATACCCACCGTGATCATGGAAGATAAAATGATTTAAAAAATATAAATATGAATAAAGCTACTTAGATAAAATATAAGTACTTGGATTTGATTCTTGATAGGAAGCTGTCATGGCATGGGAGCCTAGTTTCGAGGAGAGAGCTAGGAGGGCTTCGGTGGCTCTAAACAACAGCAGAAAGGCAATGAGTGAGAGAAGGAGCCTTTCTCGAAAGCTTATTTTCCTGCCCTAAGAAACCACCAAAGTCCTGGGCTCAGTTTCCGTGCACTCGAAGCTTGTTGGAGAATACCTTAATTTATTTTCAGTTGCGACGGAATACAGTGTATGAGCAGTATCGCCAACCAAATAAGAGTGGTAGTTCCCTTGACTACTTGTGAATTTCGCTTGCAAAGATGAGCCGCGGGTCAACTCAGCGTACACTGTGCTACTGTGAAATCATTCTGGCCGAGGGTGGATCTAGAAAAGTTAATGGATCTTCTTAGGCTGGCAAAACCGCAGCTCTCGATTCTAGTGGGTATACTGACAGTCCACTGTCCATTAAATATCACACCAGACCTCTTCTGTCGCAGCCGCATAGAGGACGATGAGGTGAAATCATTTTAGCACCCCCTCTTACACTGCCCAGCTTTTGCAAGATTGCGGCTTAGGGTCAAAATATAGTTGAGCGGCGAGCAAAGCGAAGAGCTAGCTTCGGGCAAAGCGAAGAGCTAGCATCGAGCAAAGCTTCAATTACAAACGTGAATGTACGCTTTGATCTTCGCTATGCGCTCTCCCATTAAAACATATGCATTTTAAATCGACGCTTTACTCGATGCTCTTCGCTCGCCGCTCCACTACGTTTTTAGGCTTAGGCATTTGCGCTCGTACTACGGGACTAGCATCTGCCGCCTGTGATTATCCACCAAAAGAGGTGTCCGCTCAAAGAATTTTTGAATTTGAGTAAAAAAAAAGAATTATTTCATTATTGAAAATGACAGAGCAAACCGAAGGTTTGTATGGACAAAAAAATTGATAAAAACTGCCAAGATTAAATTAGATAGCATCTCAGAAGCGGCAGAACTCTACCAAACTCCCATTGATCTGCATATGTACATCTGATAGAGGTGGCTATGTCCAGGGTTTTCAGATTTAGAAAGTTATGCATGTATTTGGGTCAGTTTAGGTGGTAGTGGATTCTTCATCCAGATCCTTATTGGATGATGGCGCTGCACCTATCCTTATCGAGTCTGGGGTAGATTTGAGGTACTACTCACCTCACATTTTGTTTCTATGTCCATCTTCTATTCGCCAGTTCGGCAAAATAAGTTTCAAGTCACTGTCTTCGGGATGATGGAAGCTTTTAATGTAGCTTGGAAAGTACAGTAAGCGACATATGTTTCTTCGCTAACTGATCTGTCTCACAATTATCTGGTATATCTCCTTGTAATGTAACCCAAATATCCCTTTTTGTGTACTTGTTTATCATTTAGAATACGTCTACACCGTCTGTACCTTCTCAATGATTGTTTCTCGAGACTAGAGAGCGGTGTTTTGTTGTCTGGAGATTTAAATTTAACAGGAAAATGTCTGTTCGAGTAACAAAATCTTGCATCCTTCCATTTTCCAGTGTTTTCTCTGACTCTGTGTTGGCGGTTTGTATTTTACCCTAAGGGTCACAGGTAGGAAATGAAGTTGCACTGGAGGGTAGCGGATGTTCGCTGTTCTGTGGCAAGTGACACTGTCCCGTTGAAACCACATATTTTCCAAGTCCACATGATCTTATTCAGCTAACGGCTGTTCACCGTAACAGCGTTACTGGCATCATTTTCGGAGAAGTGCGGACCGGTGACTCCGCCAGGCTAAAAAACAGACCACAGTTTTGCTTGTTAACGCGACAGTTTATGTGGAAATGTGCCCCATCGTCCGTGATGATTCTTTTTTTTTTAAATCAGCATCACCTTTTAATCACTTTTACGCGTTGTTCAACTGAGTATCGCTCTATAACTAAGTTTGCCAACGCTTGTAGTATTGACCCACGTATCCACCAGATCGTGACGGTGTAAATGTGCCTCAGGGCTCATGATGATTTTTTTTTTAAATCGGAAATCAGCGTTTGGATCTTTTTTACGCATTGTTCAACTAAGTATTGATCCATAACTACATTTGCCAAAGTTGGTACAACCAATTGTCTGAAAAAGATAATAAAATAATTAACATATCCCAAATAATTGCTGTTAAAGATCTTCACTATCCTTATATCACCCTATACTAGCCACTCTTTGTACCCTTGTGAGGTGTACGCTAATCGTTGATTTCTCTAAAGCCATCATGCCAGCCTTTGAACCTTGGTGGAAGTTAAAATTTTTGACCGAATTATCCACCAGACTGTGACGCCAAAGACTAAGATTCAACGTCCGACCGCTGTAAGCATCCTACAGCTACTTGATAAGCAATGCAACCAAGTCACTTTAAGGAAGTGGACTCTCTTTTGTAGTTACTACCATTCTCTCTCTGGTTTTGCTGGTCGCTACGGTTAAACTTACACCTAAAATGGGTCCTTTAGGTTTCTCTGAATTTGATGACATTTTTAAGACTTTTCAACGCACTGTACATTGCAACACACTGTATGCTGCGTTTAACTACTGGCGCGCTATTTTCTCTGTTACGAATGCTGCTATTTCATGAAATTGCCACACTAAGAAATTTGCTCACATTTTATATTTTTTCTTCAATTTTTTTCCGCTATTATTATTTTTTTTTTCGTCTAAAAAATTACTTTCATTCATATGCACACTGCGAGCGCAAAATATTGTTGGAAATTCAAAACTTTTAAATGCATTTTTTATTTCTTTTCACAGCGCAATGCTCAGCATTAGGGGAGCATGGAAAAAAAGATAACGTCAACATCGCTGGATGTGCATTACTATATTATCGCACTGCTTGGCGGATGTGCAACAAGAAGTTGCAAAGTGGATTGGCAGCTTTGTATGTATGTTTGTATATGTAGATGTGTGCAACGTGGAAGCACACGGCACACCGTACGCGTGCGGCAAATGTTGATGTCGCTGTCGCTGGTGGCCGCTGTGGCTGTCTGCACGCTCGACACTAATTTGTGCGCCCGGCTGTGTGGCGATTACCTCCTTGCTGATGCTGATTGCAAGTGTTGTTATTGTTTCTTCTGCTGCCTATTTTCGTTTCACTCCTCATATTTGTTGCATTTATTAACTTTTGCACTGTTGATGTTGCATTTGCTTTTATTACTGTCTGCGCTACAACAGCCAGCAGCATATATACTCGTTATTTCTGGTATTTCTTTTTCGCCAGTTAGTTGCTCTTTGTTGTCCAAATGTTGTCAGACAGGATTTTCTACTTTTCGCGCAACCACCCATATCCCACCACCATCACATTGCAGTCTAACTGTGGCCAGACAGTGGTGTGAATTTTGCTGCAGCCACATTGTCTTTATTGTATGGCGCATTTTAGGCATTGTTGGATTTTTTTTTTTTTTTGTAATGCAACCAAAATCATCCATGACACGCCGCAATGCCTACATTCAACGCCGCAAATTTCTCACTGAATGGTTTGCTGGCTGTTAGGTTGGCTAGCTGGCTGGCTGGCTAACTGCTTGACTGGTTCGCTTGTTGTAAAGCTGCATACAATCCGCTTCGTCTGCCTGCTTGTCCGCCTGCCCAGCCGGCTGGCAGTCACTTGATGCAGCTGCGCATAGATGACAGCTTTCACAAGATGTTTATTTCATAATTAGCCGCACAAAGCCAAAGCGATCCGATCCGATCCGATCCTCCAGGCAATGAATGCCAGCCTCTTCGCTGTTTGCGCTTTCGTTGTCTCGCTTTCCCCCTTTTTTTTGTTTTTGTTAATGGCTGCTTACGCTTTGCGCTCACAAATCTGTAATAAGCCGCTTGACAGACACGACGCTTTTGCGCGCATTAACTGCTTTGTTATCAAATTGACTGCGACAATCGTGAAATGGTTATCCTTTTGGCTGCGCAGCCTGTTAGCCCCATTATCCATTGGCGAGTCATTGAAAATTTATATTATTGATTTCTACATGGCGGGGCAGCTCATGTGCGCAGCCATCCGATTATACTTAGATTATGCATAGCAATTATAGTTCTTTGAAATGTGTGCTTGAGTTATGATAGTTTTAGAAAATGGCAGGTAAATTCTGTAGAGGAAAGTTAGTTTCCAAAGCTTTATACGAGCTCACGCATAAATGTTGTACAACCGCACAGAAAAAAATGGGACATAAATTTGATTGCAAACAATGATATAAAATAGGCATTCCAGATATTGAAAAGGGCAGAATCGCTGAAAAAAAATTTCTGAAATTTAATTTATAAAACTTTTCAAGAACTCTTAGGTGTATCGTCATTGAGGATCAATGAACTCTAAAAGAAGAAATAAATGACGTGTTTAATCCCCAGGATGAGGAAGTTGTTCTTGGATGTGGTCGGGGCCCGCGCCTCCAAAGAAATCAAGGATAAGGGAATTATCCTGGACTCCAAACTCTTGTGAAGGACTCATATTGAGGCAGCCTCCTCACAGTTTCGAAAGCGCTGTTACTGTGTAAACTTCTTCCTGAAAATCCGCTCCAAAGATCCTAAGATGGATGTACACCATGATAGTAAGGCCCATAGCAACCTATGAGGCAGTGGCTTGGGCTTTCGGGACTACTCTGCACTCTGTAACTCTTTTGAATTGCACGAGAGAGGGCTTTGGCAAAGATGAGGTCTTTTGATTTAAGAACGGGGGCAAGCTAGCCTTTCAGCTCCCTCTAGATCTGCTCCCCAGAGATTATATAGACAGAGTACCTAGTAGTTTTTAAAAGAAACTTTAAGGTTCATAAATACAACGAAGTGACCTGGCGAGCATACTAGAGTTGTATACAAATGGCTCTAAGACTCCAGCTGAAGCTGTCGGTTACGCTGCGAACCATCCGTAGCAATTTTCAAGCGAAAGTCTATGCCATAAGTTTGTTTTCTGAGGTTAAGCTTCGTAGGAATTATCAAAGTGAGATCAACCTAATTTTAAATGATAGTCGGGCAGCACTCAGTGAACTTAGACTGCGTAGAGAAGCTTAATGCTCCGGCTAATAATTATGCTATCCAATTGCTATGGGTACCGGGGCACATGGGAGGCGGAGTAAATGAGGAAGGGAAATACCAAGCAGTTCCTACTGGGGTAACACCACTAGTCTTCATCAATCTAAAAGCTTACTAGGAGGGTACAATGCGAAACTAAGAATCATTCATTACAGGCTTTTTAACTGGCTATTGTAAGGCTATGTGGCTTCTGTGAGCCTGCCAAGGAGTCACCATTACCCCTCCTTCGGAAGTGTGAAGCCGTTTCATGTAGAAGGAAGAGGAGCTTAGTAGTGATGAGCTGATGGCACATTAAACTGTTAGTCATAGTTGCTTAGTAGTAGTTTTTATGCCTCTTTTAGAAGGGAATCTAGAAATTCTGTAAAAATGCAATTCTTGAAAAGCTCAGCTGACAGGCCGTTTGCTCCATGAGTTTTTTTTTTCAGACGTAAAATTGCTATTGGTACTTCATCATATTCGGACCGTGGGTCATCGATTCCATAGTCATCTACTAATGGCTCGGTTTGATCTTCTCCACTTTCTTTTCTTTCAGTGATGTTACCATTCAACAGGGTATTAAGGCAGTCGAGTGGCGAATATGCTGGCCGACTGTTGTGATTTAAACTTTCATTGTGTTTCTGAGGGCACATTCCTTGCTGCAAAACGATGGTGGTACGATTCGGTATTTGTTCATTAAATCTAAGGTACATCTAGAGGACTGGAAGCGTGCCTTCCGTCTATCACAAGATGATCGACTTAAGTCTCTCATTTTCGATCTGTAGACAACCATTACGCTGGAACCCAATGCTGCAGATTACCATGCTTCAGGCCCCGGAGAGGTTGACTACTCAGTCCGTCATCGGTAGCTTCCTCTTGGAGATCGAATTATAGGCCGGTGCGACCAGAGGCGCTTCCTTGCCCACCCTGGCATTGAAATCGCCTGCCACCATTTTTATATCGCGACGAGGTTATTGTTACGTACATATTACATCCTGAAATCGGGTAAAACTACTTAACTGAAAATATTATCAACATCAGTTTCATACCTGTTCCTCCGTTTTTTTTCCTTAAAAAAAAGAAGGTTGGCTCATTTGCATTTGCATTTGCATACATACATAACTATTTATGTACTCAGGTTTGCGCATATTCAATAACACCGTCGACTATAAAATATTAATAAATAAGGCTGGCTATTAAGCGTTATTTTTTTCGTATCCCTTCAAGTTTATTATATGCGATGTGACATTTTTTATGGCCATGGACACTCCCATGCACATATATACATACTTACATATGTATGTACATATTTATTTGATTAGCATGCAATCATACGCTATTATATGTATGTGGTCACGCGTGTATACTATTCTTTTATTTTAATTGTTTTCTCGTGATTTCAATATCATTTCATTATTACAGTTATATTATTTTTTATCCATTCATTTACATTTCTTCATATCAGCTTAAGTGAATTATAATGACACAGATATTATCGCTTTCATTGCAATGGCATAATATTGTGTTTACATACATACATATGTACATACATGCATTAAGTAGATACTTAATTCACACTTTTTTCTTGAGGCTATTTTGAGTTTGCATTCATTCAAAAGACATTTCATGCTCATTATCTTTTTATCTATTTGAAGGTTGATAGCGAATTGAAGGGGTTACTTGTAAATGTGCGAGTTTAAAATTTTCTTAAATAAAAAAAATGCATGGGAATGGATATGATATCAAACCTGATATGGTTGTTATAATATGATTATTATTTTGCGTTTCTCCATACATTAATCTATGCTTGTGATGCTAATTTTTTACCTAAGTCGGAATTAGTCAACGACGTAGTGTAAACGTACGTTGACGCTGACACGATCTACCTTATGGGATTTGCGTGTTAACGAAAACTCCCCACCGCATGACGGTGACGTTGCCGTTGCTTCTCTCTCTCTCTTTCTATCCTCTTTTCTTTTTCTTGCTTTTCTCCATTAATAGAATGGCATTTAAATTAATTGCTCTTTTATTAAGCCAGTTTAACTTAATCGTATTATTCAATATAGTAAGTACATACATTAAACTGCATGACTCTCCATACAAAAAAAAACGGTACTGTTTTTGCAACGAAAATATAAAATTATAAATTATATTTCCAGACTAAATTTTATATACAGATATACATATGTATATTATACATATGTATATAGATTATATTTTCAGACTTGCAGCAAAATATTTCATAGAAATATTAAGATTAACGTGAACTGTACCGGTTTAAAAATGTCTCCGAAAAACGACGTTTTTATTAAAAAAAATTTGTTTCAAAAAATATATATATTTTTTTCAAAAAATCACCTCAAATGATAGAAGAGTTTAAGCTCAGATAGAAGATCAGCATAAAACTGTTTAAAAATTTTATCAACCGGGTCAAAATAATGAGATTTTGGAAGTATCGGAAGAAATCGGTCCAGGTCACACAAATCTTAATATGTTTTCGAAAGATTTCGGCGGAAGTCTTGAAATATGTATAAGGAACTTTATAATTCCGGTGGAAAAGCGCAACTTTTTCTGGTGAGGTACCCTAATGTACATATGGGCCATTCCATTGTGAATGGTGGGACATTTTACTCCAGAATGTGATCAATTCTGACTTATAACTATGTCATCGAAACGTATACGACAATGAAAGATATTTTTTAACATATTTAGTTAGATAACTAATGTATAAAATTCTTTCAAAAAATTACCAAACGATTTCTTAGTTCTATATAACTATCATTTGAATGAATGTAACTGGTGCGACACTGAAAAAAAACTCTATTTTACCCTTATGCACACCAAAATGAATTTTAGCCAAAACCCTTAATTTTCAATATGTTTTTGTATTGTAAAATATGAACTATGTATACGCTTTCGTTTTCAATAAAAATTAGGCTGTTATAATCTTCATAGAATGTCTTGTGACTGGTGTAAAGTAATTATGTATGTATCAAGTAAAAGTTTCCATAGAAAAAAATATTTTTATTTTTTTCATCAAACTAATTAAATGTAGTCATTTAAAAAGATGTTACTACTGAAACAGAGATAATTTGTGCATTTTAAATTAATGTCGTCTTTTGCATGGATTGAGCCATATGTATGTCCGCATGTGGTGAAACCACAGAAACAAGTTCTGTATGAGTTAACATTAAAAAATGCGCATTATTTTTAAGTACCTCTATTAAATGTTAAAATAAATTTAAATGTTTTTTTTTTTTGTTTTGTCGGCTGATTAAATTACGTGGATGATGGGCGCCACTTAAACACTAAAACATAAAATTTGCGAGCTGCAACTTTAAAATGTTTTTAAATACTAAAATTTCCAGTTTTTTGTCTTTTAAATGCGCATAAGACGAATGTACCACCAAACAGATGCTTAACTAAATTCGTGAAATATTGGTTTTTACTAAGAAAGTGAATACTGATATCACTTGGTAATAGATGGTATGCATCCAGACGCTCTAGGAATATTTCTGCATCAAAAAGCAAATTTTGAAAAAAAAATTCGCCTACGTTATTTTGGGCGGCTTGGGCTCGATATGTATTTGATGTCGTTTTCAAATGGTCGGAGAAACTTCTACAAAATTAAATTAAAAAAGGATCAGATGGTTTTATCACTAATATATATAATCGAAGTATCACAAATGGCAAAATAAAATGTGGCACCTCTTGTGACATAAATATTATCACATCTAAACAAACAGACAAAAAAAAAACATACAAACATATGTACATTCATATTTACATAAGTATCAAAACACTCATGCACTTGCGCTTGTGATTTCATTTTTCAATAAATAAAACATAAAACTAAAAAATTAGCATACTCCTAATTAATTTATGTATAGTTTCGATGTCTGTGGCTTCACCGTACGAGTATTTGCAAGAATTGCTCATTTAAAGCGTATCGTTTAATCCTAAGCCGAGGCGCAAACTTAGCCAGCGCCGCGTCGCACAGTGTTTCGACTATAAAACCGGTTGGGCTTAGAGAGTGAAACGTTTTTACTCACCCCTCCCTCTGCACGAACGGTACATTTCCAAAAAAAATACAGTAATGAAATTTAATGTTTCCTCCCACAAGAGCGGAGGACTTGGCAATTATTCCATCCTTACAAAATTTTATAATTCCGTACTTTTAAGTAAAATTAGAGGACATGTCAACATTCAGCGAAATCGGTGGACGTTTACTATTATTTCCACCTGCCTCCATATACCTAGTCGATAGTTAATAGATTCAGTTGATTTGAATTTGTAGTCGCGTACAAATATGCATATTTATGTACATACAGTTAGGTCTCTTTTTATGCGGTTTTTTAAACCATTTTTTCACTGTAGCGATTTTGCTTTTCTGAGAGTTGTTATTACTTTTTTTCAGCCTGTAAGAGACAATGCTTCTAATAATAAATTCTTTTTTTTTTGTTAAAAAATAAAATTTTATTTATTTAATTAATGTTCAGTTTTACGTAGAATAAGTGTTGAAGTGAAGAAATAAATTTTTTTGTTTTGACTTATATTGCCTCACTGGATTTTTTCCATGCGGTTTTTTAGCATTTTTATACTCCATGTAAAAATTTACGCAGTTTTTGAAAATGCTGGAACGTATCCCCTGTTTTTGTATGAGAGTAAAGAACTTTTTTATGCGGAGTTCTGAGGAACGCGTATACCGCATAAAATAGAGCTAAGTGTATTTGTATTTTTGTCTGCAGTCGACAATCGTCGTGTGAAGCATGTGATTTGCATATACTATTGTATATTAAATCACATATCAGTTTTTGATTGTTTGTTTGTTTTTTTTTTTCAAATTAGTTAGCATAGGATTTATTAACTTAATTAGCGTCGTATTGATGAGGAAATTTTCAATAAGTTGATTTCAAAAAAAGACGAAACTATGGAACGAGAATTAATTGCCTGCTTTCCATTTGAAGGAGAGCACAGCTGGCAAGTCATTTAAAATTTATGTATAATCTTCAAATCGGAATCGCAAAAGTTAAACTATAAAATATTCCTCTAAAAATAGCATGTGAGTCATGCAGCAGTAGTAAGCCATGCTTTGTGGCTATACAGCTAATGGATAGCAAGCAAATTCGAGTAACTAACCAGGATCACCACAAGCTGTTTGCCTTCCCATCAGCTCAATGAGAGGATTTATGTGCATAATATATGTAAATATCAAACAAGACCTTCTAGCAGTGAATTAGCAATAGCATAAGCCTTAAGCTATCAACATATATCCAGTTGGTCATATGACTCACTTTTACATACATACATAGCTACTTTTCATGTGGAGAAGACATAGATAATCCTTTCTTTCTTTACCCGCACGCAGAGCATCTTTTGTTCTTCTCTCTTTCTTATTGTTGCTGTACTGAGCTCTTCCCTGATTGTGTTTGGGGCTACTGTAAGACACGGTTCAGATCTTGTGGAAATTGAGGTCTAACGGCGTAGTTCTCCGTTTAAAAATGCTGGGCAACTTTCCCATAGACATGGATAACCTCATACTGAGGCCATAAATGCTTGCTTTAATACCTTCTAGGCTCTAGGAGCCGACTGCGTACCACAGCATAGTGCCTGCCTGAGAACGATTCATTATTTTTAGGCGGTTTTTTGAAATCTTGGTTTTTCCATTACCGAGAAAACCGAATTTTTATAATCGAATAAACCGGGTTTTCCCTAGTTCATTTGAGGCCATGAGAGCAGAAGTGGTCTAACACACAATTTTTTTCTTGTACTTATCTTCTTAAAAATAAGTTTTAAATGTGATACATTTTAAAGTAAAGGTCGCTTATTCCTTAATTTCATGATACGTTATAAAGCTCTGTTCTTTAAAATTAAAGAATAAGCAGCTCTAATCTTGAAATTAAGTAAATTTAATACTATTTTAAGTTGGGAAGCACACATAAAAAAATTGTGTTATGACACTTCTGCTCTCATGGGCTCATTTATATACCAGAATCTAAAAATTCTTAATAGTTAATAGTTATTACCAGGGGACGGATTTTATGGAAATTGCCTTTTTTCTGCTAAAGAGATAGACTATATTCGATTAAGAATGTCCACGATTTAGCTTTCCCTGATTCCATATATACACATTTGATGTTGCCTTTTTTAAGATATTTGCCTTTTTATGCCTTCTCTACCCTTAAAAAAGTGATTATAGCATTTACAATTTTTTTTTTTAAGATTAAAAAATATACACATTGCCCATGCGGCTTATAGAAGCGCAGGGACCTCTTGCCAAATTGGTGTTGGAAAAATTCAAAGCCGTTTTCTCAGCTAACGTAGGCTTGGAGACAATAAGGGGTGTGGATAAAATTGTAAAGGGCGAGGAAAACGCCCTTATTCCTGATAATATGAACGTTTCAAACGTTCCATATTTAAATTGGGCTCCACTTGTATCAACTTACGTCGAGCGCACATTTAGTACATTCAAGGCTTTTCTTCGCGAAAATCGAATGAAAATGCTGCCAGAAAACTTCAAAATGCATCTTGTGGTTCAATGTTACTACAACTATACAGATTAAAGTTTTATGAGTTAGAAACTCGATCGGATAAAATAGTCAAAGATTCAATGTACAAATTTTTCACATAATGAAACTAGTCCATAGTTTTTCCCTTTTTACTTGTAATATAAACATTTCTAAAATAAATGTATTTTTTGACTGTTCTTCGTATTCTCTGTAATTTTATAGTGCCTTATTTTGCTTTTTTTGCAATACCTAGTGCATTTTTCGCTATTTTGTTTTGCCTTTTTTGCAACAGCTAGTGCCTTTTCCTGCCTTTTTCACTTTTTTATTTTGCCTTTTCCAGCCTATTTCCTTATTTTATTTTGCCTTTTTTATAGGTTTTTAGGTCCTAAAAATCCGTTCCCTGGTTATTACACTTACATAGAATATTTTTATTAATTTTATATCTAAATACTGAAATATTTTTCACTGCAAAAAATTACTTAAAGAATAAACGAAAAACCGAACAAAAATTTTTCACCGTTGTTTTTTTGTGTTGTGGAAATTTACAAATCAAAATAGGTGAATCGACTATGGGTTATGAGCAGATGTGAGTGGGCATAGTATTGCGAGCTTCACGAAGCAACTCGATTTCTTCGTCTGCGATAGGTGCCATGGTCTCCGAAGATGGAATTCAAGGGGTGAGAGTTGACGAATGTGTTAACTGATTCTCGATGAAGAGTCTTTAAATATTTATTTATTGTTTAAATACATTTTATTTAGATATACTCTTCATTTAAAATGTAAATACCACCGATTCAAATTTTCCTTTCGCGAAAGAAAGTGAAACGCAAGTTTCTGTTTTACTTGTAATCCAAAATTTCTCGAACTTACTTTGACTTGCTGCTTTCTAGGTGAAAGCTATAGCTATTTTCTTAGCACTCATATTGTGAGTATTACTGTAGAGAAAATATGTAAAATAAAAGCGTTTTTTTTTTTTGGTTTTTTATTAATTTTAAATTTCGGTACAATAAAGTGCAAGTTTGAAGTTGATTAAAAAGTTGAAAATTTAGATGCAACTTTGCAGATTTTTTTTTTTAATTTTCGCACAAAGTTTGAAATATGAGTTTATATAACTTTTGTTGGATAATAAGATATACTTTCATAAAATAATAATAAGTATTAAATAAACAAAAGAAAAATAAGCGAAACTTGTTAAAATGTCGCGTCCCTATTTAATTTTCCACCACTGTATGTCAACGGAATAAAAAAAACAGTTTAGAAAACAATTTTTGATGGCAGTGATAATTCGGTTTACGTTTCTGAGTGCGGCTGTAAGACAACCAAATTCAGAGTAATTTTTTAAAGAATTTAATGTCCCACAAGCATATGCCTAGAAAAAATTTTATACCAAACCGTTCAATAGTTATAACATTTTTAATGGAAACTATTTTTTTTTTAGATGTTATTTATGTACATGAAAAATTTAAAATGCCCGCCGACACCTTTTAAAAATGGAACAAAAATGTTTCCATTTCGGAAAATTTTCTTCTCAGTAAATAGGTCCTTTCATGGCCATAAATTCGATAGGCTAGTTAATTAGATATTTTGGGTCCGCCTAATGCACATAAGTGTGCTTTTTTCGGTAAAAATGTTTTTCTCGGAGTTCCCTGCCTCGAACTTTTTTATTAATGTTTATAGAAAGCTATTTCACTATTCCCACGCAAAGAATTTAACTGTATCTAATGTTGGCTACACTCTTCCATAAAGGCACATTTATGTGCATTCATAAATATATATCTACATACAAGACTCAGCGACTTAAAAAAAAAAACATGTACATATATAAAGGTATAAAGCTGCATCAGCTTTTAATTTTTTTTTTCTACTAAGACTTAATAATGTCGGAAAATTCAACTGACCTACCTGCATACTATAATAAATTGCAATTACTGCGTATAATAATGAAATTAATTGCCAACATAGCACTTTCATTAACAGTTTCACGAACAATTTTCTGGTTCATTTCCATTCACCATTCGGTAAATGAAGTGATAAAAATCGAAAAATGAAACACATGTTACGTGTACAAAGCCAATGACAGGCGTGAAACTATAAAACTTTAAGCTTATTGCACAAATTTATGGGTACACATAGATACATACCTATACATAAATGTAGTTTCAAATATTTAAAATTCGCTTAGGTTTAAACAGGTTCTTTGTGCATAATTGATGTTATGGCATTTTGTGTGTACAATTTGGAAAATGTTAATCGAAATTTTTAATGTGTCTACATGTGTATTTAATAAGTATGTTTGGTTTCCAAACCAAAAAAAATTTGCACTTCTCATAACACATCTTACCCTAGTTAGAAATTTTACTTTCAGATGATTTTGGGCTTATAATAATGGTCGGCCTTCGCGAGTCCTAAAAACAGCGAAAATTTAAATTTCTTCCCTACTTTTTTGTTTATGAACCGATTTCATAGTGTGCTATATCGTTGGACAGATATTTACCATAATTAGTTTATTGTTACGATTCCAACGAAAAAAAATGCATCGCTTACTAAGGCGTAATTTTATTAATGGGGATACTTGCAATAATTATTTTCGCGGCCCAGTCTAATGTGCATACAAAAATAATATTGAGTTCACGCTCTCATAAATGAAAACCCTCGAAGAAGACAAACTGAGACCTCAAAATTGTTTTGGTGCCAGAAGGATGCTTGAAAATCCTTCTTTCACCTACGATCGTTAATATCGTAATTTTTGGCTGCCTTTTGACAAATTTGAAAGTGATTTTTCTATTGTAGAAGACCCGAATTGGCATTTGACTATCTGTAGCCGCTTGTCAATCGGCATGTGAATATATTTTACATTCCAATTGTTAAGTCGTATTATTTTTTAATGTGCCATTAATAATTGAATTAAATCAATGTAATTCTTTGGATATCTCGGTTCCAAGAGGCTTGGTAACTTTATGTTAAAGCAATCATTTTAAATAAGTAACTTAAGTTTAGTCGTACTAGTCAGTAAGAATTTTTGTTTTCATTGACTAATAACAGAATAAATAAATAAAAAAGTGAACGGAATGAAAGAGTCATATCGTTGTATGTACATATTTTTTTTCTCGCCGATTTATCGTTCAGTAAAACATCGATGCATCCAGGGTTACCACTTTGGTAAATTGTTACCAAAATTGGTAGACAAAATTTGGGTTGGTATGAAAGTAAATTTTTTCCCATTTTGATAAATTTATGATGAACTTTCCGTTCCCGATTTATTTTTTGTAGTTATCTTTAAATATATTATAAATTATAAATTTTCTTTGCATACTTTTTATATAATTACATACGTATAAATGTATATCGATATAAGGCGAACATATCGCGCTCCATTCAAAACTAATTTTACTGGAATCCCGAGGAGCTTTTAATCGCCTAAATATTTTAAAAAATTGACAGGTATGTAATTACGCACTATGATTGTTCGCAAAAAAAATAAATCAACACCATTTTTTATTAATGGAAACAAAATAAAAAAAATCAACGTGAATTTTAAGCAGCACATTGTTGGCTATACTCAAATAGTATTTGCTTTAAAACTCCATACCTTCAATTGTTCTAAAAATTCAAAGTAAAAAATTCGAAATTTTGACGAAAATTTTTGGAATTTTTCTATATGTTGTATATAGTTTGAATTCTCGATTTTTTGGATTTAGTTAAAGCAATACAAAAATTTTACTCGAAAAATATTGCGAATATTAAAAAAAAAATCACTTTTTTGAGTCACAGTTTTTGTCTTTAATAACTCGAGTTGAAGTTTTCTAAATAATGAAGTTTCATTGTTGCCTTTAGTTTCATTACTCCCGCTTTTGGTTGAAGGAAACTGAGAATATGCCAATAATATGACTCAAATACACGATCCAGAAAATAAAGGTCGCGCCATTCGCGGACCGCTAACCCTCTCTTCGTCGATTTGACAGCAACCACCCAATCGCTGACGTCATAATATACTTTTGTTTACATTCGCTTTTCGCGCCAAATTTAGTGGGTATGAAAAACGCGAAAATTTTTGAGTTTGGTGCTTGGTGCGTTTTTAGTGCTTTTGTTTTTAGTCTGAAGACACCAAATTAGGAAATCTTAAAAAAATGGAAGCAAAATTTATAGCAATCGTAAGTGTGGTAAGCAATTTTACAAACATTTAAACAAAATCATGGCACAGTAACAATCATAAGCGACAACGAAATATGTCCAGCACCTTCAATCATGCCAGAAGAAATCGACCGTTGTGCAAGAAACATTGATTTTTATTAATTTGAATCGGAATCTTTACAATAAAATTATGTATTCATATAAAGTCCGTAAAATACACCAATAAAAACTTGGTGCTTTTTCAAATTTAAAACTTGGCAGCACTGCCTTTTATTCGATGCTTCCTCTTTTTCTTGTCGAGTTCGTCTTGCTCCCTCATTTTGGTATATTTTGACGTCACGGCCAATGATCGGACATCTACCACATTGTGGTATATCTGCCACTTTTTTGAGCATCTACCACATCTACCACACAAGGTCTGAAATCTACCACATATTAGCGTTTTTGGGCACTGACAACTGGCAANGTGCTTTTGTTTTTAGTCTGAAGACACCAAATTAGGAAATCTTAAAAAAATGGAAGCAAAATTTATAGCAATCGTAAGTGTGGTAAGCAATTTTACAAACATTTAAACAAAATCATGGCACAGTAACAATCATNCAGAAGAAATCGACCGTTGTGCAAGAAACATTGATTTTTATTAATTTGAATCGGAATCTTTACAATAAAATTATGTATTCATATAAAGTCCGTAAAATACACCAATAAAAACTTGGTGCTTTTTCAAATTTAAAACTTGGCAGCACTGCCTTTTATTCGATGCTTCCTCTTTTTCTTGTCGAGTTCGTCTTGCTCCCTCATTTTGGTATATTTTGACGTCACGGCCAATGATCGGACATCTACCACATTGTGGTATATCTGCCACTTTTTTGAGCATCTACCACATCTACCACACAAGGTCTGAAATCTACCACATATTAGCGTTTTTGGGCACTGACAACTGGCAAAATGGGAGGATAAAATAAACTGTGAAATAGTAAATTTTCTCAATATTCAACTTTTTCGACAGGAAACGTGGTTTTATTGTGTTAAATTGCAAAATATATGATTTATAAAAAGAACTAATACCGCAAATTAAAAAAAAACGGCGATTTTTGTGAAAGTATTAGCTAATTTCAGTGCATCTAAAGTTTGTAAAGCGTTGTTTACTTTTACTTGAGAATTGTCAAAATCGGCAAATCCCAAGTAGCGGTTTCTGGAACGTGCCGCATTTGTTCACTACATCGTGATTTGATAAAAGAAAAGCTGGCAGCCCTCCGCAAGATTGCAGAAATCTTACAAAATATGTTCGAAAAATATCCTGATATGGAAGGAACTGCTTTACACTGCCAAGGAAAAAGATTGCTAAAACTCAACACAATTTTTAGCAACTTCAATCTTGCACCGATCACTGGTCACGGCCAGTTGCTCTCAGCTCGATTGGCGCAATCTTGTATTCTATCATTCTTGACTCAAATACCGTATAACCAGTTAAATAAAAAGTTCTTAAAAACAACTTTAATTCTTATTGAAATAACTAAAAAAAAAAAATTTAAAAACTATAGTTTTAATTAAAATAAATAAAAAATAACAAAACTATGGTTTTTGATAAAAATAATTATAAAAATGTTATTGGTAGATATTTCCCAGATTTGGTAGATTTTTTTCAAATGGATGGTAAATATTTTCTTTTTCGTCAGTGGCAACCCTGGATGCATCGTTTGGTACCCTTGACACGGAGCATTATCTTGCTGTAAAATCCAGTCGTTTGTAGGGAACAGCCGCCGAGGAAGCATAGTCATTAACGATGTCAAGACATCCTGATCAGTGTTGCCGTTTTAGTTATTTTCCGGCTAGATTTAGCTTTTTTTATTTGGGTTTAGCCGAAAAATCCTGTTTAGCTTCTAGATATTTTCTTAAAATTTTTGCCTTTTTTTGCTTTTTACTTTTTCTCAAAATTTCAACTGCAAATTTAAGCAATGTTAAAAGAAAGGCTTCTGAGGCTTCGACTTTATCCGAAATCTGCGTAAGTATACTGGTTTTTGAGCTCTTTCGACACTCACATCACCTTTAGGAATAAGCGAACTTGAAGCAGTACTTGCAAAACGACTCCGGTGAATTTCTACACGGATAGGTCGAAGCTTGTTGACGGAAGTGTCGGTGGATGGTTCTGCAGTCGAATGTCTGTTAAACTGCTCGCGACTTGGCATGGGAATTTTCCCGGTTAGACTCATTGGGTTACCATTCCGTATTAATATTCTAGGGAATCGCATTGCGGGGAAGTTGGCCAGGAAAGGCAACCCCCGAGTTGTTTTCGCCGAAAAATATGGGATAAATAATGGGAAAATCATTACAATCGCAATATTTAGACAACACGTGTTGACTTCGGTACCTTTTTTATGTTTCATATTAGGCCATATTGATTTCAGTTGAATCTGGTTCGTACCATAAATTTAAGAAATTCTAGCCAAATTTATTTAACGAAGCCAATTAAATTCTGTGGTCAGAAGTTTTTATTTTATAAGGGCATACAAATTTTCACCTCTCTTCCTTCACATGTTAAAAATCAAGAAACTATGTTTAAGTTCCAAACCTCATTGAGAAATTATATTATTCAAACTATGTAATGCTGTTTTAATGGAAAATTCTAATTTCTAAATAAAGTTATTATTATTATTATTATTATTATTATTATTATTATTATTATTATATATATCGCCATGGGAGTAGTATACTTATTTTTAGCAATCAATTTTTAAACTCACCTCAAGGTCGCACCTGTCCAACAGTCTGGCACTTTTCAAACATTTACGAAATCGATTTTCCTAGCGCCTACGCACTTGTTAAGTACGTACATATAGTACAAGCATACATACATACATATCTATAAAATAAAGAAAAGGAAAAATTTAAGTTATTTTTAGTTAGCGGTGAGCATAAACAAAATAAAAACTATACGACAGCGAAATTTCGATAAATGTCACTCATAGTGGTAGAGCAGCCTTTTACAGCTACAACAAAAATACAAACATATGCTACAGTAGCAATAGGAGTGTACTCGTACCCAAAACTATCAAAAGTTTTACAAAGCATTCACTGGTTTTGCGTTCTCGTACCCAAAAAAACTTGCAAAGTAGGGGAAATTGAGAGAGCCAAATGTAATAGAGAGCTGCAATTTTCTGCTGGAAAACTTTTTAACTTATTCATTCCGATATAATTAATTTGTAGTTTAAAAAAGCTTTTCTTATCCAAAAGTACTCAAATGTATAAAATATCAAATCGGGGCAATTGTGGAAGTGATCAGCTGTTTCGAAGGTTGCAAGTTTTTGCAAAGTTCGCGTTGTCGTACTTGTGTGGATATTTTGTCTCTTTGAGAGCGAATGCTGTTAAATTCTCAGAATTTTTGCTGCTGGATGATTTTGACCTCTTAATACGAGTACACATCTAATAATGTATAGCTCCATAAACGCTTCATCAATGTCAATCACGCTGCAGCCTTACAACGAAATGCCAAATGTATTTGCTACCCGCTACATACATATGTACATTCAAACATACATACCTGTTTACATTAGGCATATCGTCGTTTAAAGTACAAAACGCGTATCGTCGTTCTGCAAAACCGCGTAACTGACATTTCTTGCCAAAATTTGGATTTGCTCACCGAAGCTCTTGGCTCCTGAAGTATACTAGCCGGAAATTCGATTGCGTTATAAAAGAGAAATATGAGTGTTTCTACTCTCTACAAAATAATTCATGCTACCACACATACGCGGTTTTGTACATTAAACGACGATATGACTTTTTTCTAAATTTAAATATACCTAAGACGAGAGAATTATATATTATTAAAACCCAACGTAACTTAATTGTTTTTAATAACTTTGGAAAGTTTTCAAATAGAATGTTCATATTAGAGGCAATCAAATTTGGCATCAAATACAGCATATCTGTGAAGTTTTAAGAGTGTGCCACCAAATCAAAAAAAAATAAAAATCAGCATGCAGAATGACTGATATTCAACAATTAACGGTGAAATTTTTTTCCTTACAAAAAAAGAAAAACAAAAAATTCCATTAGTTGTAAGATGACGATGATTTGAGAAAAAATCCAATTTAACATTCATTCGGAAATATTTAATTACTTTTAACTAATATGACTTTCAAGTTAAGGCGTGCGAATAAACCTATTAGCTGACTCTGTATGGGCTACATGGCGTATACGTTACGTACGTATGAGAATTGAAGTCGGTTTTGTTTTTTGCTTAAAAATTAAAATCATTCCTCATCCTCCCCCATAGGTATGGCATGTATTTTAATTTTGAAAAAATTCAAATGCCTAATGTACATACAAACATAGTCCTACATAAATAGCAAGTGTTCTATGTAAACGACGGTATGTCTTTTAATAAATTGCCATTCTGACAGCGGCACAGCGGCACGCAACTAACAACCGGGCTAACAAATATTTTATAAACAACCAAACAAACACATACATACATATAATACATATATTTAGCCAATGACAATAAATAAAATAAAGCAGTGACAACAAACGGAGAATAATGGGAACAACTATGAAGGAATGAAGGAACGAATTACAAATGCGAACGAGCGACGTTCTTTGATATCTGTCGTTCATCGGTGGTAGCGTAACATTTTTAAAATAAAAAAAAAGATTAAAAACACAGGTAGATTGTTAGATACATACATATGTATGTTTGTACATGCGTATTGTTCATAGGTACGGTGACCATCCGCCCTTTATTACACGGGACAGTCCTCTTTTTTGACCCATTGTGCTGGTTATTTATTTAGTTTTTACGGGACGCCAAATATTTCTGTATTTCTTTCAATGTCCTGTATTTGTCCCTATTCGGTGTTCCGAACAGCTTATTAAAATGGCATGCCTATGAGCGAGTTGGTATATAATCGAAATTTTCTTTATAAACAGTTATTATTTTCTAATCTGAATGCCTGTGATTCGAACCGAGGAATACATACAGTGGCCAAAATAGAAATTAGGACTCGACATTTTAGTATGTTTTGGCCATTTTTCCTTAGTTTATTAAATGTTTATTATTAATTTTATGAAAGTAAAGATATTTTCGAAACAAAAGCCATATAATACCAAATTTCCAACTTTGAGCAAAAAACTATAAAAATTAATTCTGCAATGTTTAACCAAAATTTCAATCTTTAGAAAAAAAAATGGTTTGCAGTTTTGTTACTCATTAAAGTTGGGTATAATAAAGTGCGAGTGGATAGTGCTGCTCATTTGCTTCTCTTTAAAAAAAAAAAAAATAAATAATTTGTCGAACATACATACTTTGTATGAAAAAAATTAACGATTTTTTTAACAAATTTTACGGAGTAAAAATCTCGAGAAAGTTATCCTACAAATTAGTGATGTTACTATAAGGATACTGTTTCAGGGAAAACAGTGTGGAAAAAATTTGCAAAATTATTTTTTGTGCCGTATTCGGCTCTCATAAATATGGTCACCGTATTCATTTGTAATCCTTAGCTTTGTAAAGTATTTATGCAAATACCCGTAAATGGTGAAGACCAGTAAGCATTGAATGGTTTTAGTGAAAGCTTAATGGCGATTTGGTAAAGTAATTGTAGTTTTCGATTACAAACGACAAAGAAGCGATTAAATTGTAGTTTTTATTCTCAGAATTAAAACCATGGTGCTAATTACTGGAAGTAGTAGGATTAGAAGAAAGTTACTACGAGTTTTAGTTTTTTTAATTTTTTAGGAATAGCCCGACTTTTGCCATAGAAAAATTTTAGCAACGAACCGAGAAAAATGTACCTAATAAAATCGAAGCACTGGAATATTTATGTATATAATTTTTCTCCACAAAGAAAATCTTCTAAACTCAAGAAGCATACGAAGTCGATAAGAAATTATTTAAAAGAAAAAACACAAAACATGCTATGATCTTGCATTCATTTTATTAAATTTAAAAAGACTTTTTGGTTGATTTTTTATTCAAGACTGGTCAAACTTTCGTGTTTCTGTTTTCTGACACATTAAAAATTATTTTTTCTCGGCGTTTAGTCCCCCCCCTTTCAGACACGTCAATTCTTGAAAGCAATTTTTTCGCATTGTCTTTTGTGTTTTCTATTTGCTTCCAGACGCGTCAACTTTTATTGAATTCAAGTTCGTGATTCTTTAAATGGGAAGCAACGAACAGATCCAAAGAGACAAGAAAACTTAAAACGAATTGACGGTACGGAGGTATCTGTACTCTTGCCCCTCTTCTCAACTCATTCGCCTTGGAACGAGCAGACTTGACGTGTCTGAAAGCTGACTTAGATTTCGTAGCTAGTCTTTATATAGTAGCATAAATCAACATTTTAAGAACAATGATCAAAACGGGAAATAACAGCAACTCTCTTCATCATAAGAGAGAACCGAAAATCCAATCGTGGGCCTCTGACATATCATGAAAACCTAGTCAGCAAATACGAGTCCTAATAAATCTTTTCTTTTCAGTGGACTAAATTTTCAATAAATCTCCCAATGGAGACATAGTATTAAGGCTTTTGTGGTTGGTACCTATATTGTAATAATTAATTAAATTAACAAATTAAATTGAACTTGACTTCTAAGCAGGTGGCAACTTTCTATAAAAATGTTTTGGGAATAAAGATTTCTTATAGGATCGTAACCCTCTTTAAAAATGTTTTTGATATAAGACTATGACATTTCACTATATTTACTAATTAAACTGAGTTTGACCTTCAACTAGGTGACCAATTTCATTTGCTTCATTTAGCTTAACACCTAATAGTTATAATTTAATGCAACTTTTAAAACAGCCGGCTATCCCACTTCAAAAATTATTTCGAAATAAGGGTTTTTGAAATTTCGTTCGTTTATTGCAGGGACCGAGAATAAAAGGTATGATCGAAACTAAATATCGTTATCATCGTTTTATTCCTAAGAACGCTTCAAAACCAAAACTAAAATGAGAATAAAACTGTCGATAACGTTCCCAATGGAAACTATATAAGAACACAACCTTGTGGATCGTCCCCAAAGAGAACAAAATGCGAACAATACTTTCGGCAACATTTCTAAGAGAACAAAATGCGAACCAAAGTCTCCGAAATTCTTTGGAAAAGAACTAAACGGGATCAAAAGTCTAAGGAATTTTCTCTCGAATAATAATTTGGGATCTAAAGTGTTGGGACCTTTCTGAAAGAGAACGAAACGGGAACAAATCTTCTCTTAACTAATCGCGAAGAATGGAAGCGAGAACAAAATATTTCATAAAGCGTTCACTACTTTGAAATGTTTGAATATTAAAATGAATCAAAAAATAACTAAAAGATAATTATGCAAACTAAGTCTACGAAAGACTTAAGACACGAACTTTTCTTGCATGGCAAAGTAATAATTGTTCCATAAATGGTCAGTTCATCCTTATGATAAACGATCTGGTATTTGAAATGATCCAGATTTCTTTTGGCTTAGATATAACAACCGTGGCTCTCACCGAAGCGGTGAATTACGGTTTATATATTATAGCAAGTTAAACTCATACTTATCCGGACTCGAACTCGAAATTGAGGAAATCCAGTTGTGAATATATAATGTCCTCTCGAGAATTTCACTAATGTTGTTTATACATTTACCAGAGATGATAATGGCTAGGTCATTAGCTTAAGTTAGGATCCTTACCTCTCACCTTGACTAAGATCTTGTTGATTATAAGCGTCCACATAAACAGGAATGAAACATCTTCCCCACAAGGGGCTATGTTTGCCTTCCAAGCTTTTCGATAATGCCTCGATGGAGGATTATTGAAAGCTCCGAATATGTCGGGAATCATTTCAATTGTGAACTTTCCATCGTGGAGAGAGACTTTTCTATTTGCAAATCATACACATCGTCTGCGACATTATTTTGTTTAAAAATTATTGGATCCCTGGTAAGTCTTTTTCTAATAACGGTCGCCCCTCGGTAGGCAACACTAAACCTCCGAGTGCCACGAAAAAAAAGGTTCTCATTAAAACCATGTGCCGTTCGGAGACGGCGCAAAACTGTAAGGCTATGCCCTTTGTATGACAACATCAAGGCACACACCGCAAATTGGAGTAGAAGCTCGACTAAGCACTAAGAAATGCGTAAGAGCCAAATATTTGATTTTTCTTCCACGCCAGAAGTATACTGGAAAGTTTGGCATTGTTAAAAAAGGAAACAAGATAAAAATTTTGTTAAAGTATGAATACGATCGATGAAATCGATAAATCACATGGGCGCAGCAGTGTACTGGCAATACTGGAATATGTTCATGTCAATTTTTAATTTTACTTCTTTTTTTTCCTAAAATGATCGATTGCGTGCGAATGGATGAGTGGGTGAATCATTCCATGTCATCAGACTACCAATAAACAGTCCGTTAGTTGAAAATGATTAAAGGCAGCTTACATACATATATATATGTAAGTATATATGTATTTACATAGGTACGTACAGATGCACCTGCTCGTTAAGTTTTGTAAAAAAAAATACTATAGATATATTGATGGTTTATGGTTTCTAAAAAAACTATCAACGTTTTCGGTCTATCAATAGTAGGCGTATTCCTTTGCAATCGAGCTACAAAAGAACACTCTCTTATAAAGCGAAATACCCGCCAAGCAACAACGCAAACTCGCCTATTTATCCGAGTTCCACCTGATGCATAGTATTGCTAAGTGAAAGAACTGCTCTATTATGGATTGTTGATGAGAGAGTACTCAAGAAAATTTGTTATGTCCTTATATACTTCATTCAGTTTTTAAACAAATATATGTATATACTATGCAAATACTTCGCAAAATTATCCATTTCAACATTATTTGATTTTTAATAACACACAAAAAATCAATACACTCACGAAATAAGGGGCCAAGCATAGGAAAACTGCATTTTTAGTTTTTCTCTCAGATGCCAGGACTTTTTAAAGGACTTTGAAATTTCAAAGATTTAATTAACTCAATAAATTATTTTAAAAATTTAGTGCAATCTAGAATAACAGTATGGATATTAAATAAAAAGAGAATTCTATAGAATGGAAAAATATTAATTTGCCTTGGTGCACAAGAACGAATAAGTATTGAAAAAGTCATTTTGAAATATTATCCTTAAGCATCCTTGAAAATTTACAGTATTCATTTTTGAAAAAATTACGTGTTTAAAACTATAAAACCCTAAACACAACAAATAATTAAAACAGGCAAAATTTTGCCAATGGAGGCCGCATATTGCTCTTGGCATGCAATAATTATCAGAGCTTTTATCTTGATAAATATTGCCAGCAATTTGCTACTTTGACAGCTACATTTTCATATGCGCGATAACTTCGTGGCGGCAACATTATTGATATTTTAATACATATAAAAGCAAAAATTGAGCTGTTTTCTCTTAAAATATTTTTTACTACTATGTATTTGGGTAAGAAATAGCATAATTTTTAAATGTTTTAAGTGATTAAATCCGGAAAAAATAGCCATCTTACAAATGCTTTTATCAAGATAAAAATGCCTACGCACAAATATTGTCTCTGATAAAATTTATGTCAGGCAATAAAAATAGCAGTTGGTAGGCAAAAACTTTTGCCTGTGGAGACAGGCCGTTAGTTATTTATAAAAGTATAGCTCGTTATAAATCTTAATTTAAAATTTTTTACGAAAATAAGAAAAAATCCAGGGACCGTAACGGTTATGCTTTTTTCAAAGAAGTCAAAAAATAATCGTTATTTTTTCACCGTTGTGTTTTCAGTCAAAAATAAAAGTGTAAGTCAAAAAATATCGGTTAATTGCTGACTTTTTTGAAAAAAGTAGAAAAAAAATAAATCATATAAGATTAACATTCCTTGGCTAACAGGCATCACATTGCTATATACAAATGTTAAAAAGACCAATTCTTTCCGACTGACTTTTTGAATTAAAATTTGGAAAATAACTTTTGATCCCTGAAAAAAATCTACAAATTTCAACAAAATTGCATCAAAAACTATATTCACATTATAGCATAAATTACTTTGTTTTTATGATATGATTTTAAGATTTTTTTTTTTGGATCGTAAAAGATTTAGGGCCGGTTACTAAATGCCTGGTTAACACTAATCTGCGGTTAAACATCGTTATCGACGTCTTCGACTCCATGCATACAACAGGGAGTCGGTAACGTCGATAACGATGTTAACCAGACATTGAGTAACCGGGCCTTAAATCAGTCATAAAATCGCATTATCCATCATAACGGTTAAAAATTATCGAAAAAATCCACATTTAACGATTATTTTTTATGGAAAAAATAAAAATTTAAAAATAAGAATTAGATTTAACCGAAAAAATATAAATCCAAATTTAATCACATGCCAACGGCATTTTACTACGGAATTTGTGAACCGGGCACGTTTCTACTCTACTACATTATCACAACTGCTCTCAAATAAAATTAGTATTCATTGGTCTCATTTCAAAAATAAAAAAATAAAAATACCTAAAAAAAATACTTAAGTTTACAGTATGCACGTAAAAGTCAGTCAAACTGACAAGCTTTATGACTTTCTGTCATCCATACCAAATATCAATTTTATTGCACGTGTAGAAATATACTAGACACACTTTGACCTAAAAATTTGACCTCACTACCAGCTGTAGTACCTTCACAACGCCATCAATCTCTTCTCTCCTGCACCTTCACTCTCTTTATTCTTTGCTGGCATATGTCATTCTTATTGTCTGTCGGCTTTACCAGTTTTCCACAAGTCAGTATGTAGAAATGTTCGCTTATAGAGACTATACATTTATGTTCAGTGCAAAAGGAGAGTGGTGCATTTTTCATCATTGTTGAATAATTTATTTAGTTGACATTTAAGTCGGTTCGATAAATTGCAGGCAGCCATAATTCGATGTTTATTTATAACAGACCGAAAGGCATAAAAAACAGAATTTCATGAACGCGTTTACTAGGAACAATTGGAAAAATAAGCATGTTACGCTTACATTAAAATTACGATGGGAAATGGCTATAATGGAAAGCCCAGGACAATTGTTGAAGGGAGGAGAGGATAGTCTTTCAAACAACATTTCATACCATAATTTTAGGTATACCCAATATAAGTAGCAGTCGACGACTGTTCGATTAATGTTTTCGAAATAGAAAGTTTTGTTCTAAAATACATAAAGAGGCCAGATGAGCCACAGAGTCTCCACAAGAGTACTAAATGGTTCCGTCCTTGGTTCACTTTTGTGGATCATGGCCTACGACGGTGTATTAGGTCTACGCACTCCAAAAGGAGTTAAAATAATTGGATGCGCTGATGAGATGGCTTCGGTTCTTGTGCCTAAAGTCATAAATAGGACGTAGCTAGCTTAGCGGGTAAAGGGCTGAATTTTAGTCCCTAAATTGACGCCTCAAGCACCAAACAGCTGCCAAAAATTCCCATGGCCATACAAGTTGTATGATGCCTGCGCGAACGCCGAGCAAATGGAATTTTCATTTTTGACAGGACGTTATATGTTGAAGTTGGGTATAGAAGACACATGGAAAGAAGAAGACAAAAATAATGAACGACGAAGGCATAATTAAAATGAGGGGAAATAAGACAACCTCAAAAATTGTACCTGTTTATTTAGGTATAGCGCCCCCAAATCAAAATATCTCCAGGACGGGATGGCATACTCCCTACCGAACCTTTCGACTTTTTATGCCCACTGCTTGCTAACATTTTCAAGGCATGCATTAGCCTTTGCCACATTCCTAGAGAATGGGCCAAGATGAGGGTAACCTTCATACTGAAGGGTGAAATAATCTCTGACGTGGAACCCAATGACTTCATGCTAATAAGCCTAACGTTCTTTCTTCTTCTAGCTCTACAAAGACTGCCCTCCGAGGGCAAGACATGCTTATTCTAAAGGCAAATCCGTGAAAACTGCGCACGAAATTGTGTCTAAAATTGGAAAAGTACTGGCCTTTAAGGAATTTATCTTAGGTATCTTTCTTGGCATAGAGGACGCTCTTAACAATATTCATCCAGATGCTGTGGAGCGGCCTCTGGTGCAACTGATAATGCTTCTTCTTATGAGAAGAGCAATCTCAACAGAGTTGGGGGGCGCGTCCATAACCAGGCATGCAATAAAAGGTACCCTCAAGGAGGAACCCTCTCCCCTACTCTGTAACATTACAGTAAACTCAATTCGCCTGAGAGTGCAGAATACCGGCTGTCACGTTATATCTTCTGCTCGCGACATTGCGCTCTAGGTCTCGTGAAAAGCTGGCCAAGGGAGTGTGTGCGAATGTTAATTCTATCAAGATGGAAATGGTACTATTCACGAGGATATATAACATACAGTATTTTCAGCCCCCTCCTTAAATGAAGTGGGACTCACCCTCTCCGACGAAGTTATATACCACGGTTTTATTGTCGACAGGAAGTAAGACCGGGAGTGGAACCTTACGGAACGATCCAGAAAATCCAATACCGCCCTCTTCGCCTGTAGAGCAGCGGTAGGGAAACGATGGGGTCTGGATGTACCCGGCGGTTGCCCTACCTATCCTTTTCCATGTGAGCACCGTATGAGGGCCGGCTCTGAAAAAGTCCACTTACAAAGGCATATTGGACAGAGTACAAAGGGCTGCAACCATGTTAAATACGGGTGCTCTGTCCTCTACCCCCAGTAAGGCTCTGCGGGCTATATTAAATCTTCCTACCGGCCTTTACGGTAGATATCAAGCCAGCTGCAATGCAACCAGACTGAATGCAGCTCAAACATGGGGAGACCTTAGGTTCGGTCTCGCACCGTTCCAGCAACCCTACATAAGCTGGATTACACCAGCCCAAGTTTCTGCTTGGAAAATAGGTTTTACCAGAATTCAGAAAGGTAGAAGCTACTGTAACCGCTTGGACTCAGACCCTGATCTACGCTCAGTAAACTCTGCATCCGATGAAGGCGTGCCCCTGTCTTCGTACAAACACCGATTGAAATCTATTTTCGTTGAATTTTCCCACGAACTATGGCCGCAAGAACCAACTTGTTCCGTTACTAAACATATCTGGCCATATATTAATGACTATTACTAGCATAGTTGTCGGTATAATTACAGGACCCTTGCTAAGCGAATGGGTTAATCCGCTAGTGATTTATGTAGTAGCTGAAGGGGCGAGGAGGGGTTGGAGAGTGGAGATTGTAGAGCAATACCTCTGCCAAGGTCAAGACTTGCTATTATTAATCAATATTTATTTTTTTCGGTATTTCGCTGATCTCGACTCTGTGAACATCCACGTCCAAGAACGATATGTAAAGGTTACACGATGGTTATTTCATATGGTAAACTAACAACAGCTGGTAACAATAACTCGTAAATAGTGGCATCACAATGGACCTAATTGACCTTGGTGAGTCCCTCTGGCGGACTGGCGGAGTGGCAACCAGCGTAATCTAACCCGATCTAACCTTGGGTATAGCGCACGATGGCAGTCATTTGCGTTATAAAAATATAAACTTAGCATCTAATTTAGGAACAGCAGTGGGAAGAAAAAAGCCACCGCAACCTTCAATGTAAACCGGTATGTCTTCGATACACTGTCACCAGTGGGGTATCTAGGTGCAATTATTGATGTTAAGTTGATTTTTATACTTAATGTCCACGGCTGCACTCGACAGCCTTTATGGTCATGGTGACTCTTTGGGGTGTAATACATGTGAAAATGTCCCGGAAACTACTGAAAATTTACTTTTCGCTTGCCCATCGTTTTCACTTGAAAGGGATAAATTAAGAACATTGATTCAATGGGGCCTGAGTACAGGTAACATCATTTAACATATTTTAATCGATAAAAAAATCTAGGACTCATTTAAGAATCTAAGTAGAGAACTATGACAAAGCCAAGAGTCAGAGAACAACGCTGCAATATGGGCTAAATTACATTTGTTTTTTTTTTTTTATAAAACGCGCCACCTCCGAGCTATTTTTTTTGTGGAGTCATTTCTCTTTATGTAGGAAATATATCATCCAATTATGAACCAAGTTACCATAAATACGGGATTTTCAAATATTTCGACGCCTGCACCAGTTACATAGTCCAGGAGGATAATTCCCGTTCTGCGTTATCGTGAAGTGAAGTGAAGTGAAGTGAAAAATCAAAAATTCTTACCAAAATAAGTGCGGTGTGAAAGTGTTATTATTATCAAAATAACGCAGAACGAGAATTGACCCTCAGGTCTATTATTACGGCCGTGTGTGTACAAATGTAACCGTGGTGAAATGTAATTAAGTAATCGCAGGTGAGACGCTAGGCTCAGCGGCTATCATAATTACAAGTGAACCGCAAAAAGTACAATAATAACAGAAAATATGGCAAAGAAATATAGAACGAATGGCGCCAGGGATGCCAACCGGCTGAGAATTCCCCCATTTTGTTGGAATTTGAACATCGAGCGGGGATGAGAAGATAATCTCGAATCTTGGGCCAAATAATTGATTGATTTTTAAGCCAATATTGATTTTGAAATATTTTTATTTGAATATTGCAGTACTAGCTTCACATATGATCATGTAATCGTAAATTTTATTAAACCAAGCCTTGGTTGAATGATGACTTGAGCACATCAGCTCTTTCAAAAAGGTATCAGCAAGTAACGCTGGCTTTATTTAGAACCCAGCGAACCGATTTACTTAAAGAGGAAACATTTTGGGGCAAACTATTGAAAACAGGGTTATTTTTTACGATTTTTTCGGAATTTTGGAATTTTTCTTTGGCGAAGTTGGCATCACTGAACGCTACAGACACGACACTCAACGTGGTGGGCCTTTGTGCTGAAATTAATCACTTGCGTAATAATTTTTTCGCAGCGTGTGTTAATTGAGCGTGTTTAACTGAATGTATGTATGTACATTAGACTGTACCATCTTAGAGGCAAACAAAAAATGTTCGCTATACACCCCTAAGTCTAAATTATTTTTCTGGGAAATGTCGATTTTATTGTGCCCGAAACTAGGGGTACCCTTTATAAATTGTTTGATGACACCACTGTACGTTAGGGTGGCCCCTAAATGTAGAAAGTAAATTTTTATATCAGATTTCCCAAACCTCACGTCGATGTTACTATGGAAACGGTTAAGGCGTGTCGCACAGTGGGCAAAGTTCAGATTCCTCTATGGAGACTCAAAAAATTAAAATTAATTTTTTTTCACCTAATACCCAAAATCGATACTACTTTAGTCGAAGATATTACATATAAATTTTGGCCCCGATTGGAGTCGGTTAAGACGTGTCGCATAGTCATATTTAGAAGTTTTTGAGTCTCCATACAGGCTTCTGACATTTAACCCCTTTGTGACACGCCTTAACCGTCTCCAATCGGAGCCAAAATTTATATGTGATATCTGACATCGTGGTATTACCGATTGAGGGAGTGAGACTGAAAAAATGGCTCATTTGATTTTTTAAGGACCACCCTTATGTACATATATCCGGCCATATATATATTTGTTTAATAGTTCTAATGGAATAATGGAAATACTTCCTCATAAATTTACTGGCATTGGGGTGTTACGTTAGGGTGATAAAAACTTAAATCTGATGGGTAAGTACTGGAACGGTGAGTTTTAGATTAATGAAGTTTGGAGCATAAAATACGTCTTCGAGACAAGAATAACGATTCATTATACTTTCAGATCCGGCTGTAAATGCCGAATATATGACGTTCGTCAAAAAAAAAGAAAATTAATTTTCGAAATTACCTTCAAAAAGTACTTTAGATTGAGGAGTGTATGCGAACTTTTTTCCTGATGCGGTCTAATGTACATATGTACGTATGTATACAAACGCACGGTGATATGGCACAGTTATAAAAGCTACAAGATATTACACACTTCAGCGAGTCCTTGTGACTTTTGTGTCGAAGCAAGTCAAACAGTAAAATGCCACACCAGGCACGAAGGTCTCGACTTCCGCTGTTATATGCTCAATATAAATAATAGTTGTTCTCGTACAAGGCTGATGCTACGCAAATGCACAATTTATGAAGTGCAAGCCGATACATAGAAATGTAGGTGATGTGACAGCAGGCAGCCAAGGTTAGGGGACAAAGTCAGTAGCAGCATTGTTCTAAAAGCTACCCACTTCACTTTGTAGGCATAAATTGGCATGTAACAGCAATAGCTCTTAAAAACCAACAACAATCAACAATTCAAGTGGCAATTCCAAGCGTAACATTATCCGCTTAAGCCACAGCAGCAGCACAACGCAAACCGCACAACAACACACCTGCGACGAGCCAACGCATCTCTAGTTCGCAACGCAGTAAAAACAAAGTTGCAAAATTAAAGGCCCGTTTACATACAACTTTGGCGTTGCGTTGGCGTTGGCGTTGGTTTGACAGAACGCACGTTAAAAGTATGCTTGCTACAATGAACGCTTGGCGGCGAATCCTTGGGCCACTAAATTAACATATTAACGACAGATAAATTAATATTTCATATCAATAATTGCATTAAAAACGATATTTCTTGCCCGCACTTGATTAAAAAGGAAAAATATTTCACATAATTTTATTTATTCGCAACAGCTGACGAGCGACGCACGCGAAAAGTTGAGAGTTGGCCATCTTTTTGCTTTGTGTTGGCGTGAGCGTTGTCGAATTTTGGCTATGTGGACGGCTGCATTTGAATTCATGTATTCATAGTCAGCTGTTGAAGCGACGCCAACGCCAACGCAACGCCAAAGTTCTATGTAAACGGGCCTTAAGAATACAAACAAAAAAAGATTCCACACACCAGTAGGCCACGCACCACGCCGACAACAGTGACGATAACAATAAACAAAAGCAACAACAAAAGAAATGCATAACAACCATTATAAACTACATATCAACAGTGTTTTCTTTGTCATAATGTCGCATTTCGATGAGCCACTTATGCGCTGTTTTTGCATGCCACACACTTCAGGTACACAAGTGGTGGCAATGAAGAGTGCTTACATATTTACATACGAGTGCATATGTACACTACTACACTGCATGCAAACGAACTGCATAAGTGAATAAGTAGTGCATAAGTGTCGGCCCTCTCGCTCGCCATTGAAGTCAGTTGTCTCGGTGCAGCTGTCTCGCAGCTATCGTTGTCACTGTCTGGGAGGCTGCAGTCGTCTGCCAGGGATGCACTGCCTCTGTTTTTTTTTATAAGCCGACAGTTGTTTTAGTTGCTGTCTTTTATTGGTCTCACGTTACCAGTTGTAACTGAGCCTTTGAGCCGACACGTCGACTGCTTCGTTGTGCACACTTTGCTGCAGCCGCCAGCGCCTGCCATTGACGGCCTCCGGTGCGCATTCTCAGCTTAACCCACAAAAGCTCATTCTCAAGCACATACATACACAGTTCCAACCATGTCATGTGTAAAATTTTAAACGCTCACACAGGCAAGGACGTGCGGTTCGGCAGCAGCATGTGGCACACGCGTTTATTAAGAAGGGGGGAGACAAGGGGCTGTGTGGCAGTGCAAGTGTGATCGGGCAGCAAAGCACAGTGGATGTAGATGGTGAAATTATTGAAGTCTATTTTGATCATAGAAAGTTTTCAGCTATAATCGGAAATGTCTCTGCTAAGATTTCATTCGGCTCTTGACAGGCATTTAAAATTCTCAACAGCCGTATTAATGACGATCACGCTTCACGAATTTGCGTTAGGTTATGCCCTTACCTGGGCCTGTTGTGTGGAGTTGAGGAATTTGAGAAATCGCCTCATCTTCATGCTAGCTAAATCGCTCAGGTCTCCAAAGGTTCCAGTAACCATGTCCAATCCTTTCGGCTCCTCCTCGTCTCTGCCATCATGGTGCGGCGCTCCTAGTCTGTCCGCATGCCTACTTAGGGCCTGCGGATTATTCGCGATAATATACCCGAAGTAAGGCATGCTTGTCGTAAAAGGCGACTAAAATCCATTTGGTGTGTGCGATTGGGGGCATTCGTGCGTCTCGGGAAGTAGGTGAATGTCGGTAAAAATGTCCTCTGAAATACCCACCAACCCTGGCAGTTTGGGCAAAACTGTTAATCAAGTCAAATGGCACAATGAATGGATAATACTCCAGGTGGTACTCACACGTGTGGAAATCCATCCGTATTTACTGCAGGGGCAAGGATTCTGGAGGCCCTAACCATTGCCAAAGTCTGCAGCGTCATAGACCAGGTGCGTATCCTGCTGGAGAGGGGGGAGGTAATGCCAATCCTCTTTTTTTTTTGAGAGTCGGAAGAGGACCAATCTCGTGCAGTGGATGTGTGTCTAGAAGCAGCTCACTGCCAACGATCCTCCAATAACGGAGTTGCAATGCATTGCGGACAGCGACAGAAGAAGGCGGTATCAGCCAGACAGACCTATGGCGCCACGAAACCCTTGCCTAAAACCAAGGATAGAAGTTATGCAAGGTCGGTCGAGCCAGAGCTGCCCTCGCTATGCCCACGGAACATCAAAACCTTCCTACTACGTCAGGAAGTTTGGGGCTCAATCCACAAGAAAGGTGACCACGCTAAGTGGGTCAACTACCACGATATCAGCCTTCTTATAATAGCATACCATACGGCAAATCTTGGACCGGTACCGCGAACGGAGAGATCACAGAAGGAGTAAAGGGGCAAATATCGAAGTTTTTGGTCTCGTTCAGACGGCTTTTCGATATGCGGTGGGGTCTTCTGACTGACTTTGCGGAGCTCAAAAGATCGCAGGTGTCGGTACTACAGCGTTATTACAAACCTACATACATATTATTTTAGAAATTCATCGTCTGCTGGAAGACTCAGGAAACTGGGTTTTAAAAGAAAAAGACCTATCGGACATAGTACATTTCGATTGCTACCCAATATACGATACTTAGGACACTCTATAAGTCACTCGTCATGCCCGTGCTGGTATATGGCGCGGAAGCATGGACAATGTTTGCGTAAATACGAGAGAAATATTTTGCGGCAGATTTACAGGCCTTTACGCGTTGGCGACCTCGAGTACCGCAGACGATAGAACGATGAGCTGTATGAGCTTTACTTGGTCATGTCGTTCGAATGGACACCGACGTTCCAGCTCTGAAAGTATTCAACTCGGAACCCGCTGGTGGTAGTAGAGGAAGAGGAAGGCCCCCACTGAGATGGAAAGACCAAGTGGAGAAGGACTTGGCTTCGCTTGGCATTTCCAATTGGCGCCAGTTGGCACAAAAAAGAAGCGAATGACGTGCTTTGTTGAACTCGGCCAAAATCGCTTAGGCGGTTACAGCGCCAAATAAGAAGAAGAAGAAGAAGAAGAAGGACACCGATTATAAACGGCCTTTTATAGAATTCCACAGTCTCTTTGCGGTCCTTCACCCATTGAGAGTCACCGATTTCTCGGAAGTAAAACGCAGGGTTGAGACAGGCGTTTTTACTGAATGGCTTCAAGTAAGGAGAGAAATTCGTCTGCCTGACTTTTCGAGTCTCATCAGAAATCTTTCAAGTAAAGTTGGTAGTTAGTCAACTCAAAGTAAATTAAGTTTAGGTCATTAATTATCACAATATTGTCGGAAATTTAACTGCTGTTGAGTTAGCCTAGGAGGGTTGTATCACTTAAGCCGAGATAGAGAGTGCTATGACTGTAGATGGAGATCCATCCACAAGTGTTGTTCCGCTTTGAGAATTCATTACCCAATTTTTAACTAGAAAGTACCCAGTATTCAAATATTTAGTACTTCTATCATACGAATGATATTTCGTTTATCTTTTTGACGGAACCAGGCACAAAACAACAGAAAAAAAGAGCACTTTGACTACATTCCGTCTGTTGTACTGATTTTATGTCCCTTATAATCTGTTTTAAATCTGCACGATTTACAAATAAACCTAATACCATGTCCCCACCAAAAAGTTAACCATCTCATATCGAACTTAACCACATCACTAACTATTGCTGTCCACACTGCGGTTTGAGGTTTATAAAACAGTACAAATGTAAAGAACAGTGTTCGGCCCTAAATCGATTCAGGACTAAATTACTGTAAAAATCGGAGCAAAAACCAATTTTCCGTACTAGATTGAATTTTTTTTTTTGTTTCTGACATTAACTGTTTGACTAAAATATTTTCTACTCATGCAAAATAAGAACGCGAGGCAATATAAGGATAATATATTACATATTTAGGTAATTTTTAGCATTTTAAATATAGTAGAACGTATCTAACACTTAATTTTTTAAAAAGGAAAACTTTTCTACTTTATATAAATTTCATTCCTCATATATTTTTTAACAACTTAAGTATAGTTCTGCATCCGCCAATTTGTGCGGCCATACATCAAAGAATAACGATCTTACTTTATTGACGCATTGCTATGAAAGAGTTACTTTTTAACAGTGAGATTTGGCTAACTTTCAATTTTTTAACTGAAACCGGTGGTGAACACTCAAAAAACGGCACCAAGAGGGGTATAGCATGAATGAAAAAAACGGAATAGATTTGAAGTCAAGCGGAGTAGAGGAGTAGATTTCAAATTTTTTTCAAAAATCGGAGTTAATCTAATTGATTTTAGTGGAGTCCAAACACTGGTAGGGAACGAATTCTTCACATTTTAACGCTAATGACCCACAGATGGCGGGCAAACACAGGGTTGTATCAGACTTTCGACGTGGTTTCGAGTTGGTTAGCTTTTAACCATCTCAGTGAAATGGTTAAGTGCTGTCATTTTTATATGGCGAAACTACGCTAAATCAAGTGGGTTATCGAGATAACCAACTCAATAGCCATAACTACGTGGTTAGCTTCGGTGGGGACATGGTATAAGCAGATTGTTGAGCGTCAAAGAGCTCAGGCGTTCGTCTTGCCAGCACATCGCGGCCGAATGTCTCATCCCACCGTCTCATCCTCTTCCAGGCAGGATAGACAAATGGGGTTGTCCTGTACGCCTATCACAGTCAGGTGTTTGTGCCATGTGAAGTGACTAGTCAGCAGTCCAACAAATTGTCGCGTCTGCTCAGTGAGAGAAAAAAACTAGATAGACCTTCTGAGATCGAAGGCAACATGAATTTTGCCCACCTGCAGCGGACCGATGAGCTCTGGCTAGTGGTCAGATGTCTCATTACCAGGTACTCCCCAGTGGCCTGGTTCCCAGAGTAAAGTAAGCTCGTTGTATTTTCCAACATACTTTAGTCGAAACTTGCATTGCCGAACTTGTTTGGAAGTAGTTAGAGGGCTGGCCATTGCCTTAAGTACAGCTTAGCTGTCACTGCAGACACGTAAACTCCTTCCCCTCAACCTATTGTCCACAACGTAGTCCATGGCCTTCTTCCCCTGTGACTAGACAGGCCACATCGTCCGTATAGACTTGAGCTTAAATATCAGTTATTAAGACTGACAAGATATTTATTTTCTGTTTGTGATTAAGCAATGTGCTTAAAATTTTTATATACATATGTACAATTGATTGTTCTGTCCACTGTAACGTCAGAATGGCAACTGACTGACGACGCTCACTTAGGTGGCGCATGCACAAGTGACATTAAGTGCGTAAGTGCAGTATTTATAAGCCATCATCGTCAGGGACAGGACCGAAAGTATGAATATACATGCATAACTACATATACAGCAGCTATGTTTAAGTTAACACTTAAGCTTTGGTCACAGCATGCAACCCTATAGCAAAAAGTGATCAACGCTTAGTAGAAGTGGTAATTCAAGGAGGTGAACTGAGAAGATTTTAACTTTTATCAGTGTTAGAAAACCCCTTTCATGCTATGTAACGATTTTTTGAACATCCAAGATTCGCCTCCTTCCTCTAAACTAGCATTTCTCACAGTCGTTTTACTGGCGAATGAAATATTTCCGATAAAAGTGGTCTAGTCTTAAAAAAAAAATCAGATTAACTGCATGAATGTTCAATTCAGCAAGCGCGCTCAGATCGAAACCCTGCCATCCATCCAAGTCAGGGTAGGTAGCCCAGTTAACAAGCATTCATAACGATCCAAATGCCAGCGACTATAGCAACCGCAAATTTACGAATATCTTTTCTCAACTCACCAACCCTTACCGCGGTCTTACTGCTGTCTATATTTGTACCACCGGATAACTGGCAATTCAGCAATTCAGTAACGTGGGAAAGCCGCTTCTAATGACAAAAGCAACGCTGAGCCAAGAGGCATTAACCAGCAGGCGCTCCCTCGCCGCATGAGGCATGTGCCGTCCAACGACTGAAAGTGAAAAGTGGAAATCGACAAAACACCGGGCGCGCGTTCTCTCTCGCATTACTTAGTGAAAAAGTGATGCCAAGCGATTAAATTAATTGGTAATGTCAGGCGTAAAATGTTAGCAATAAGCACCGCATTACGCTTTTGCCACATAATGTAAACGTAATTAGTTAGCGGGTAGCAAAGAAGAGAAGTATTGCAGTGCTGAGGGTGACTTGGCGGCAGGGTTATTGAAAATGTCGTTGATGGTGGCAATGTGAACGGGTGGTAATGCTGCTGACATTATTGTAAAATTTAGACGCGACCACACACCAACAAAATTAGAAATACATAATTTTTTACCTATGCAGCCGTCACCCGGCAATTTATGTATGTACATATCTATGTACATATTTACATTGGAAAGCGAAAATTTTATTATTAAAAAATCCTAATGTTGACCAGCGTTGTTCACACAATATGTCATCAAAAGCCTTGTGCAATAATTTGGCCCTGACGTCAGCATACTTTATGCGTTGTATTCAATTAAAAGTTGTACAATGCTACAAGTACATATAAAATAGTTAGATTGCATTTTTGTTAGAGTTTTTTTTAAGTTATGTAAGTATGTACATATGTACACGCTTTTTATTTTCGAATTTGCAAGGTCAAGGCAAATGGAAAAGCAATATTAGCGTAGGCGTCAGGATATAACTTTTGGATGTCATAAATATGACAACTGCATAAGTAAAAAAATTGGCTGGGAACAAAGCAAGGCGTATTATGAATTTTTTATTTAGTTTTTATTTTTTTGATAATAAGTGCAATATGGTTCGATACACGGGTTTTATATGAAGCAGCTGCGCAGTGGATATATGACTTAATTTTCCCTTTACCTATTCGTTTGTTATGCACAATTAATGGTGATTTTGTTTCTTCTAAAAACGGATGCCCTTCCCCGATGCCAGATGGGTTTGATGTTACACTCAACCCCGTAAAAGGGCGTGATTTTGCCTTCTTGCCTTTGTCTAGCTCACGCATTTCATAATATTCTCGTCATCTGATTTTCATGGCAACCATCTCCCCTGACAAAGCTTCAAAGGGCAGAGAACAGGGAGGCCTTTTTTGCCTTACAAGAGTGTGACATTTTAAGAAACGAACATAAAATTGTCTCACCGTTTGCGTTTATTTTAGAATCGAACACGAAAAGGGAAAGGGGCAATGAAGAGGCGACATTAGTTTTTGGTCGAAACGAACTCACCATAAGTTTCTCGATTTCGATTTGTACAAAATTTTACAAAGTATTTTATTGAAAGTATTTACCATATATATTATATGTCTTTTTCTCACTTTCGAGCAATGAGTGGATTCCGCGCCAATGGGGATCTAGAAAGTGGAAGCCAATTTTCGATACCTTCAAATGAAGTGAAGGGTTCTTCCGTAAAGCGGGTGAGTAAGGTCTTCTCGTCCGGTACCAGCGAGATAAGTTTTGACCACTTGTGCGACATACGGCCGATCGTTGTCATAATGGAAGATCAATGACCAATGTCCGGTTGCCAATTCCGGCCGTTTTTACGCAATCGCTCGCTTCAATCGCATCAGATGTCTGTCTGTAGAAAGCCCCATCGATCGTCTAACCACTTTACAGAAGCTCATGATACGGCATTCCCTTCGCCGGGCTCGCCGTGCTTAACATATCCGCTTTCGATTGGCAATATTCTCTGCACAAGCAGCATCCAGGCTTTGCTTTATATGGTGACGCTGCAGTTCAGATTGGCAGCTCCTATTACGATTTTCAGTATCAGATTGAAAAAGTCGCACGAGAGTGAACCTCCTTATCTAAAAACTTCTTTTAGTCTCAAACGCCCTGCTCAATTTGAACGGAGCTGTAGGTTGTGCTCAATGCCACTGTACATAGCCATATTGGTTTGTCGGGATCCCAAAATTAGACATGACAGCGTGCAGGCAGCTGCTCTTCATACTATTGAAAACATGTTGTGTGCCTTAAAATCTGGTCACTTAGCTAGTCTGAAGCATCTATACATCAGTCTGGGCTCGTCGATGTCGTCATTCAAACCCGTTGGGAAATGTTCCGTCCATATCTGAGTTGTACTCTGAACATCTGTTATCTTATTTCCATCTTCATCTCTACAGGAGCAAGCCCGGGTCTTAAAACCATTGGATTGCTGCCTTTTTTTCTGATAGAATTTTCGAACCGCATTCCTGCCTGCCAGCATCTCTAGCCTGCCTTTTCTTCCTCTTGAAAATACGTCTTTCTTCCCAGCTTTACGAAATGCAACTACAGTTAGAAAAAATTGTTCATCACAGTTCGAAACTAGTTTCTTCTACAGCTTTTGTTCACCATGAGATACGACTGGAAGCTGACGTCTGGTTTAGAGCCATCGGGTTGCTATATTAATATGCACTTATATTAAAACGCCTCCCACAATGGGCTTGGGACTGATCGCTTTTGTTCGAGCATGTCCTATGAAGAGACTAATTGTTCACCTTTATACCCGAACGGGTATGAGAAGCGACTAGTCACTTTTAAAAACTAAAAATAAAAACTTGCACCAGCTGAGATTCGAACCGGAGTGCGAATACTCTCTCTCTGTGCCAACGCCGCACATGAAATTTCATTGACTAAGTGCGTACATATCATTAAATCTTTAATAGTACCCGTTAGAGATGAGTTGGGGACTAATTGATCTCCAATTATACCCATAAGGGATGAGTTGAGACTGATTGACCTCCAATAGTACCCGTATGAGACTAGTTGGGACTAATTAATGCCCAATTGTATCCGATTGAGAGTAATCTCGGAATACTCGCTTTAGAGATTAGTCGCACAATTTTTTGCAGGGTTAATAAAAAATTTAATGGCTGTGATGCCATACATATGTATGTGCATTCATATGTCTACAGATACTTGTGTAATAATTTACAATCATAGGAGATTAAGTTAAAGATTTGCTTTAATCGTAACTTCTAAAAATAATCAGATGATGTATTCATGTGTGTATATTTGTTTTTTATTTTTATTTTTTTAACAATAAATGCGTAATTTGTAAGACAAAAGAATTTAACTAATTATTGTATTATTTATTATGTAGATATATGTATATGTACATAACATTAGACCGTACCAGAAAAAAAGTTCGCCGCACACCCCAGAATCTAAAGTGTTTTTGCAAGACAATTTTGAAGAACTTCTTTTTGTGGAGCGTAGAATTGGTTTTTTACATTTTTCGTTATTTACAGTCGGATCTTAAAGTATAATATATTGGTGTTTTTTTTTACTTTTCTTCTTCTAAAGTTCATTAACGTAAAGTAGCCCGTTATAGAGCTGACCCACCAGATCTCAGTCTTTATCACCCTAACGTACCACCCTAATGTCAGAAAAATTAAAGCCCTCCAAAAATCTTCAAAGTATTTATTATATCAGTAGAACTACTTAAACAAAAAAATTATTTTCATCTAAAAAGGCGAAGGTCCAATAAGTTTTTATTTTCTCGAAAAGTGCTGCCACCTTTTAAAATATGGGTATCAATCGAAATGTTTTTAAAACGGTTTTATTTCTCAACTACAGGAGGGTTGCCACTTATTTAAAAACACAAATTAAATTTAAATCAAGGAAATGGAGTAACTGACATGTGTATCAAAATTTGGGTGTCGGACGAAAGAGATTTAAAAAGGTTTAAGTTTGAAGATATACTGAAGAGGTTTTCACCCTGCTACAAAAGTCGAATTTAAATAAATTATACAAAAGTTATATGAAACATTAAAATATGGGTGTCAAGCGAAAGAGGGTTAAGAAATATGAATTGCAAATTTATGTATGGCAATTATTTCAATTGAAATTTATGTATGTGATTTCTAAAGCCAAAAGTTGGCAATTATTTCTTTAAATATAATTTATATTTATATATGTATATTTTTGTATGTTTACATTAATCATTTATCATTTCAACACTCACCGAAAGATTAATGATTGATGCAGCAGATGTAGAAATTGAAATTGCTATTTTATAGTGTTTGAATGTAATAGCGGTAATTTCAGTATTTATTCACTTTATTGGCGGCACTTGCACAGTAGTAAGCCATTCACAATTTACTATTTAATAAAGATTTTCACTTTAATTTGCAAATTGCAATTTGTTTTTTTTTTTTTTAAATTTTATTGCTTTAAATTTTCGCTATTTCTCCATTTATTTGTACGCTGTTTTTTTTTTCTTTAATACTCACTGACATAAATCACTTATTGCTCTTTATTAAACGAAACAATCTGATGTACATTGATGATGTCTTTTAATACTTTTTATTGAACTTTTTATTGTACACTCTCATACATATGTATGTATGTATGTATGTATCTACATATTAATAAACTGATGACAGAATTTAGAAACGTGACGCTCGCGATGTGTATATATGTATATGTATGTAAATATTTTTTTTGCACCAGTTTGACTAATGTTGATGTTTTGCATTGCAACACCTTTTGCTCACTTGAGTTTTTACGTATTTTTTAAGTATTTAATTAAGTGCCTGTAGGCATTAAGCTGATTTACTTATCAATTTATAGATTGCAAGAACTATGTATAGTACATATGTATGTATGTATGCACAGTGACGGTCACTTGAATAGCGCCCATTTTCGATCCTCAGTATGAACAGTTTCCTTTTTTTTAATATTCATAATTTTTTATAAAAATATAGCATATTCTATAACCAAAACCAATTCGATTTTGAAATATTAAACAAAATTTATACATAATAATTCAACTTTTCATGAAAATTTCAAACTTTTTAAAAACATTTTTAGAATTTTTATTTTGATACAGATTTTTTTTTAGTTTAACATTTTTATGATAATTTGTTACATTATTAAAAATTTTGTTTTTTTTGAAAATCGTATTTAGAAGTTTTTTGTTATAGTAAGTATGTATATGCTGTTTTTATAAAAAATTATTAATACTAAATAAACAAAAGGACTGTCAATACTGAGGAGCAAAGTTCTTAACATAATTTTAAAATCTTTAAAATTTTGACGAAAATTTGTTGAATTATTATATATTTTGTATAAAAATTTTTAAACCGGATTTACATGATTTTTGGTATAGTATATGCTCAATGTTTATAAAAAAAAGTATAACTGTTAAATAAACAAAAAGGAAATGGTTAATAAGGGCGCTATTCGAGTGGCCGGCACTGTATATACTACATACATAGATACATATTTATGTGTCTGTGTAGAAATAGCCAAAGGTTAATAATAAATCCATCAGCAAGTTTTTTACACAAAACAAAACAAAATGCCAAATTTCACTACACATAGCTAAAAAGCGAAAGCTTTTACTGAAAATTATTTTCTAAAAATCAATGAAATCCAATAAAATGCGACAATTGATAGCGTACAGCTGTTGTGTATACAAATTGGCTGACTTTAGTTTAACTAAATTAATTCGCTTAGAAAAATCTATGAAATTAATTATGTTTGCCTTTGTCCGTACTGTGTGATTATTTCATTTACAATTTGTAGCTTGTTGAGCGCGAAATTCTGTAGAAAATTGTTATGTTTATATGTACATACCCACCTACGAACATTTAATTAAGTGGATGGCGGCACACACTTTACTCAAAAAAAGAAAAACCTCACTTTCACAATAATTTAAGTAAACCCAAACGAAATACATAGAACATAAATAAGTGTGTAATTCTATGTAAACCCGAGTTAGTTATTCGCAAAAATATGATCAACCGATCAAGCCTAAAAAAGTTCGTTCCAATAGAAATTGGCAATGTTTTTTTTTCTAATTAGCTATAAAGGGGTTAAGGCCGAGCGAGATTCTTCAATTTGTGGTATGTGGTAACGAGGAGGGCCCATTGAAAAATCAAACTTCTTTCGGATGTTGCTCGAAGCAGAGCTAAAACCTCGATCTAACTGAGTAATAGTGTGGCTTTCAGTGGTCTGAGATGGGCAGAAAGTCCAAGTTTCGAAATGTCTCGAAATAGCCAACAATGTTGTTGGCTAGACTCTAGACAAGGCTTTTGACACGAACCAAGGCGTTTTTCGGAGAAAAATAGCACTAGTAGTATTCAAGGGGTACTTGATGTCGGCGTTGTATGAATCTTATAGTTCATTTCCGCCAAGCCCTAACTTTCAAATAAGCGGGGAAATCAATTAACCGGGGAACAATTAAGCGGGGAATACTGTAACATTATTACCTATTTTTTTTAAGTTTTAAAAACCTATTGCAGTAGTGTAAACCAATTTTATTATTTATTTTATTAGTATTAGAATGTATTATGTATACACCTTAAAGTCGATTTTGAAGTCAAAAATCCATTCTGCGCGGGCCTTTTCCATTCCTAACTGGAGCACTGAAGATGGCACAACGCCGAAACCTGTTTGTCTCCGAACCAAACTTGACAAGGGATGACCGAAACTCATTCCAAACTAAATCACCTAACTCGATGAAGAGTATCAGCTCCCTTTTTTCTGCGACAACACCTAGCTCCGCTCGAGATGCGCATTGGTCAATGACTTTCAATGCGCTGTTCATTGCGTAACTGATAGTGGCTAGTTACTTTTCAAAACTGTATAAGCTCGAACCAAAAACTAATAAATTTTAACAGCCAGCGCATAGAGAAAGTAGCACGTGCGCATGCGTGTCTGAAGAATATTCTTCATTCAGACATACTTTTTTTATATATGGATATTAATTCGCCGCACAAGTAATGCGTATGCAGCTCAATATTCAATTACAAAATGCGATAAGCACACCTACATACACGCAAGGGGGAACATTACAATTAAATTCGTTTCACACTAATGACGAAGCGCATCGAATTAAAATTGCAATAAAATAATAGCTGATGGTGTGCATTGACCGACGCAGCAAGCAGAATGACGAATTGATTTGTACGCGTTTGCTTGAAAAACTACATACGACCATGCGATGACGCTTATAAATTGGATTGACTTGTGCCCTACGCAGCTAGAAGAAACTCAGGGCTATTGTGCACGGTGGGCAGGAAGCGAAGATAGGTTGCATAAAAATGTCGACAAAATCTGAAAGCAGGGTTGTATTTGTTGATATTTTTAGGTTAAGAATCC
>NW_016157121.1:426079-534403 GCF_001687245.7 Rhagoletis zephyria | reverse complement strand
TTTGTGAGTCGCCTGAAGAAAACTGTAATGACATTTTCATTCCAGCATATATAAAAACTTAACTAAATAATAAAATATTTAAATACTAAAATGTGTGACTATATTATATGGTAAGCCACCAAAAAAAATAAAAGGAAACAAAAAACAAATATAAAAAAATAAAGCAAGAAAAAAATATAAAAAAATAAAACCAAAAAAAGAACAAAGAGGTGCAAAGTAAGTTGCCTCTACGTGGTGCGCCTTGGAAACGATTGAAACCGGCTAAAAACTTACATAAACTTATATTTTCACATAATATATATACACACATTTACTCACACATACATTGTTGAATATTTAATTCACAAGGATGTTTTTCTCTTTCGCAAAAGTCGGTCCTATCATAACTATGTAAAATGTGGATATCTTTAAAACAGGAGCAGCTAGGATTTCAATTCAAAGGGATTCTTAACCTAAAAATATCAACAAATACAACCCTGCTTTCAGTTTTTGTCGACATTTTTATGCAACCTATCTTTGCTTCCTGCCCACCGTGTGTGGTTGTTAATTGAAGTTAAGACACCTCGGTGATATGCGCTGGTGATAGTGACCTGATAAATTTCAAATCGATCAACTATATAAATAGCGCAGCTGACGGCAGCGGTAATCATGACTAGCGAGCGCGCTGATAGCTAGCTGACTCAAGCGGCAATGACTTTGAAATCAACTCGAGCGGACGCACACAATTTTTCAACTGGCGCAAATCAAAAAAATGCATTACACTGGGTAACAACTGCTATCTGGCCGGTCAATTTAACTCAAGCGGTGCCATTTTTGGATGTATTTCACTGCAAATGGCACCAAATTTTTAAATTTCACTTTTGAAAAATAGCAATATTTCAATACATTTTTGTAAAAAAATTTGCGTATGCTACCTACTTTTTCGCCAACTAAAATTGTCTACTTTTTTTGGAAGCGACATTCTTATTTTATTGCCAAAGGAAAAAGAAGAATATAATCTTCTTTTTAATAATAATTATGGGCCCTTATTTGTTCCTCTTTTTCTTTCTATTTGGCACTTTTTTATCCCCAATATGGCATCTACCAGTTAAAGATAGTTGCACTGTGCCATTTCAAGAGAATAAAGGGTGAGCGCGAGCTCCAGCAGAGTAGTTACCCAATAGCATTAGTTAGTTAATTCTGCCCACCACTATGCCCACCGCGGCCGTCATGCCGGCTGGCAATCTTCTGGTCGCCTGCGCGCCACACAAAAAAAAGCGCTCGCAATGTAAAAAAAAAAAAACTAACACAACAAGAAAGCGCCATAAAAACAAAAAAGGAGAACGTCATGCATGATACCAAAAAAAAAAACGAAAGCAAACAAAAACGCCGCGCCGTTTGCGGCCACAACAACCGAATCAAACACACAGCGTGATGATGATGCAGCCAACGCGTAAGGTGCACAACACCCACACTCACATTCATAAGAAATATATATTTTTAATACCATGCCTTTTGCGCTACGTTTTTTTTTTGAGCAAAATGCTCTGTTTTAATTTTGTATTCATTGCCGCGCGTATACAAAAATCAACGCGCGCGCTGCCGCTTTCAAGCACTCAGCGGCAATCAAACAACGCGATCGAAACGCCGCTCGCCAAACAAATCACAAAAAATTTTAACACCACCACGCGCAATCACTTTGCCGGCATGAAAATGCGATAACCAAATATGAATGTACGTACAACAACGCCGATATATAACAATGCGCCTACCACAATTCAACAAAATTTTATTTATGATAAATTCTTTAACCAATTCGAACACTAGAAGTTATTGCTCGTTTTTGTTTTTATTTTAAGTCAGAAAAAACGCACACTTCACACGCGTTCACCTTAACCACTTTTGCTAGCGTTTCGAAGCGCCAAAACACAACCGGCAACATTGAGCAGCAGAAAACGACTAAACATCCATGGACTGCAGGCAGTAGCTGAAAGTGAACTACAGAGGCCAATAGTTGAAATTGAAGTTAAAAGAAATACACGCGCGCAGCCCCCAAACCCATACATATGTACATACATTCACAGACACATGGACTTGAGTAGAGACCAGCAGCTGGTTGCTCAAAGATACTACACGAATGTTATATACCAGTACAACTGCGTCAAGAGCAGACCAAACGACGAGCATTTACGGAGTATCTTATGGATACAACACAACCCAGTAGTGGAAAGTGTGGGGCTTACTAGAGTTTTTTTTTTTTTTAATTTGCTTAAGGAACACAAATCCAACTTGGACAGTAAATTCCCTCATCCCCGGAGGTCGGCGGTTCAGTCACATTTTGTATAAAAAAGGCCCCAAGAAGGACTAGAGGTTTATGGCATAGAGTCGACTATGTCGAAGGTAATACGCAGCAAGATACACTCCAGCATCGTCGCCGTTCTGTACGTTCCGAAAACAACGAAGTCTCCTCAAAGCTTATATTGGATTACTTTCATCTTTCAATACTCATCGCATCCTGGAACATAGAACCCGACCGGATGTCGGTGGTTCAGTGACATTTTGTATTGAATAGGTTCCATAAATGACCAGAGAACTATGACGTAGAGCCCAGAATGCTCCTTTTCACTACCACGGTGCCCTCTTACTCTAACTTTCGAGCCGAGGTTCATGCCAATGCGCTATGTCGAAGGCAATATGCATAAGGTGGGGCGACCAACAAACGTTCTAACATCGCTGCGGATCATTTCTGCCTAAAGCACATGAAGCCTCCTCAAATCTGTCGTTGGCTTACTTTCAGATTTTAATACAAATCGCATCGAAGAACCGTGTTTACCTCATTCGAAGTGAAATCATAGATAACGAAGGAGCCACGTTGGCAAAACTATTATATCTGGATAAAAAAGAAAGCACAACATTTCTGGACTAATGCGGAAGTTAACTACCCCTATTCTGGTTCTCATAAGGCGCTCGCATCGACAGTCGTCTGTTGAATTATGTCGTAAATAAAAACATTAACTACAGATTTTAACACATCTTCAATACTTCTTCTTTTCGAAAGGATAATAAGAATAAAAGTTTGTAGTAGATTATCTCATTGGTTGCCTCATAACGTCAATGAAAATCTCAAATTTCGACGAACGACTCTTGTTCCGACAATCGGAATCGAGGTGAATGGACTAGAATGGACGAAGAACTCCAGTACAGAAATATCAATTTTACCAGGAATGGCGTTTTCTTACTGACCACTGCAGGGTAACGAAGCGCATGGTTGGGTTTATGCTAGATCCTAGGTAGGTCAAGTCCTTCAATACCTGAAGATTACAACAACCACCTTTATATCCCTACTAATTGAAAATTGTCGAAAATCAAAGTCCACATATTAGCCGCTACGCGCTGCCTCTTGGAAGTGTGTTGTTCCAACTTGGAGTGAGGGAAGGGACAAATGCCTGCAGCCGTGACCATTCGGTAAATATCGAGTTCGACGACAAGCACAAGAAATATAAAATTATAGCGTTTGACTACTAACGTTGGGAACGTCATTGCGCTGTTGCAGAGATTTGGGTATCCAGAGTTCGCTTTATGGCGTAGCTATTTCTCTGGCAGAAGAGCCGTCATAGTTGAGGAGGGAGGTAGTATTGGAGTTGGGGTGGCTCGTGGTTGACTGCAGTGTTCCATTTCTGGTCCATTTATTTGGAACCTTATGATGGATTCCCTGCTCAGGTAACTAGATACTGACTGCAATTTCAGTGCGAACGCGGATGGCCTTCTCAACTCGGTAGAGGGGCAGTCGAGGACTGCAATATAGCTGAAGGGGAATCAGCTGTTTGACGTGGTGAGGGTATGTAGGGTACGAATGTGGGTGTTGATGTGCAGTAGACAAAACAGTGAAGATGTCAAGGGAAGATCGTCGCTGGGTTGAACGTCAATCATCTGCTTAAACAGAACCAGTGCCAGGTACGAGACGAAAGTAAAATTCGGGGTGTGATTGGGTCTACTAGGCCGACATGTGCACGTATGTATCAGGGCTTGTTTGTGGCGGGTCTGCTGTTTGGTATAAATCTGACGGTTTCGGGCCGCCAAATTGTCGTGCCAGAGGCTAATACTGCTGGCTGATCTGCCGGTATGTCGGAACGTTTCCATCCCCTAACTACAGATGTTAATGGGAGCGTCTGCCCTTGATCTGGTTGTTGTAGAACCTTCTATGGCCTTCCGGCTAGGGAGGAGGATTGGGACGGCCTTGACGCAAACGCTCTTTGTGGGAGACGGTATTGAGGAAGTGGCAGGGCCGCTGTGACTATAGTTCCCATGGCCGAGTGACTTATGAATACATTCGGGATGTTAATTATGTCCGTGAAAACCCAGATTTTAGATTGTGTCTGAATCTGGGTTTACTTCTGATCAGACATGGGCCATTTAACGAGTTTTTTCATACACGGAGTCTTCAAGTAGCCAGGCCCGTTGTTTGTTTATGGCCGATGTACTCTGATATTATTTACTCAGGGAAGAGGATTTGTGTTGCCGTAGGAGATTCTACATTACGAAAAAAATCGAATGACTAGCAACTGAGATGTTCGCTATCTACCTACTACCAATCGAGGAGTGGCCTTGTTAGAGAAAAGTGTATATCCCAGACATCGTGCCCATGAGGGAGCAACCGTGTATCATTCAAGAATAATGAATATAACTTTTCATGGAACAAACTATATGTATATTAATTCCCACCATTTAGTATCCCTACAGCAAAAAGGCGGCCAATTTTTCGAAAGGCACCAATAATTCACCGGTTAAAATTTGACCGGTTAGAATTGGAAATTTGTTTGCATCGATAATGTTAGCTTTCGCCCAGTCCCTAAGGAAACGGTTTACAGATAGCAAAAAAAAACCGAGGCTCTCGGCCTTTTCTAGGCACGTAATAACACTGCGGCTGTGATTGCTAGTCGAACAGGCCCTCACAGATTTGTACACACACAGAGTAGTGCTGTCAATTTAGTGCAAAACCAAATAATAAAGAACAATTAACCACAATAGGGGATATCTTACGGTTAGTTGTTGGACGGGTCCTTTCCAATCACACGCCGATGTTAAAATTGATAGTTGAAACCATTGGCAGGGGAATTATGACGGACTAGTACTGGTAACAATTGGGACTATTCGAGGGCTAACTTAGGGTAAGTCCGAATTGCTACAGGGATACCATCTGCTCTCTATGGAAGCTCTCTCAAACAAATGTGTCACTAATACACTGAACAATATGCCGGCGAACAGGTTTGATTGCACCTAATTGAGATTGCAGGTATGCAGGCTGAGTGTGTCCACCACATCCTTCCGTATTAATGTAAAATTTTAATGCATTCCAATATTTGAAAACTAGTTCAGTACGAAGTGCTCCAAGTACTGTCAATGTTTACGAACTTTAGATATGTATGTACGTTTGCATGGGTATAGATATGTATGTTGTGTGTGCTTATGATAAAGAGTATGAGAGTGTTCGGTCAAGAACCAATATATAAGCAAAACAAGACAAGTGTTTAGGGACGGTTGGGAAAGTATTTCTAGTAAAAAGAACTACCCGCTACTGGGAAAAATTCACGTTTGGCATGTATTTGGATCATCTACACTTAACCACAGAGCAGGAGGCGAAAAGAACTATACTTCATTTCGCTTCATCTTTCGGTTTAACATCACCGCTAGTCTTCGAGTGTATAGAGAAACTGAACTCCGTGTGCAAACAACAATAACAACTACAATGAGTTCCAGATTACCCAGATTCCAGTCGGCGGCCACTACCCCCAATTGAGCCGGAGCCTTACCTAAAAATTTGTTCAAATACGATCAAATAGGTGCTCAGGAATAAAAATGGGATCGAAGTTAGGGCAGAATTGGCGCTGCTCAACAGGACTACGCCAGGCATAAAGCTTTCTTTGGGGAAACAATTTAAAAAGATTCCAAGTTCTAATCAAACTGTATGGTCACTTGTACGAGTACAAATTTGACATTCGGTCAAACGATTTCTGCCAGTTCTGTGACTCGGCCTCTACACATTCTAGCCGAATATGATGCCATTTTCAGGGAACATTGTCCTAATGTGTATTTACTCTCTACCGCCTAAACCCCCTCTAAACTTTTTAAGACCTTTGGCCTGAAGAGAAGAGGGCAAACAAATCATTAACCTTTATGGATACTAAATACCTATACCTGCGTTGCGTAATTATAAGACCGCCATATATTAACAAGTTTTCACTATTTATTTTTATATTATTTAGTTTCATTTATATAGTTCATTTCTATAACAAACACCATACACATTCACTTTTCAAAGTTTGTGCAAAAATTATAAAAATTCATCGAATTTTCATAAAAATTGTACACCTTTTTTAAGAAGTATTTAAATACTCGTGGTTTTTAGTGCATTTCTAAATACTAAACGGCTAAGAAAAGGAATAATCGGTAGTTTTGGGGTCTTTATTTTTAAAGTTTTTCTACGGATTTTTCGAGATTTTTCGGGATTCCTTGTTTTTTACTTTTCGGAATTTTTAAAAATTTCGGGGATTTTCTTTATCTTTCAGGACTTTCGAGTTTTGTTGTCTGCATATTTCCAGGATTTGGTATTTCGGGATTTTCGCGGCAGTGCGACGTTTCCGGATCTCGAAACTTCTCGTTATTACTTTTGTTATAGCATTTAGCGAAGTCATAAAAACTAAGAACTTTTTTATCCAGTATTTAGTGCAGCGGCATTTCGTTAAGTAAAAGTAACTTGACCGCGACATGTTTAAATAAATGAGGTGGAATTGTTTATAAAAAAAATTTTTTTTTTGCAAAATTTAGAAAAAGTTTGCAACCAAAATTTTCAGGAAAATTTCGGGTATGCAGTTAAATATCCCATTTAATTTCGGTATAATAAAGTGCAAGTTTGAAGTAGCTCAAAATTCGGGTTGATTTTTGACAATTTTTTCCGCATACGATGTTGCGCTGCACACCCGAAATTTTCCTAAAAATTTTGATGATCAAGTTTAAAATTTTTATGAAAATTTGTTGAATTTTTCTAAATTTTGCACAAAGTTTTAAACTTATATTAATATAGTGCTTTTTACAGTGTGAATTATATTTACAAAAAAAAACTATTATTTTTATTAACTTGCAAATTTCGACCTCATTTATTTAAAAAAAAGTCGTGTAAATATTACCATACATCCAAATTCTTAAGTACATAAGTATGTACTTGACTATTTAAAATATTTTGGCGTTTTTACTTTTGGTAAGTGTTTGGTCGAGCTTCTCCTACAATTTGTGGTGTGCGTCGCGATTATGAAACACTAATCGAGGGACCTAAAATTTTATGCCGTATCCGAATTGCAAATGCTTTTATGGTCATGGCAGAAATACCCTCGGAGGTTTGGCATTACCTGCCGAGGGGCGACCGCTGTTAAAACAAATTTAGATCTTACCCGGAACAGAGATCGAACCCACTTTTTATACTTAGTACTTAGTATTCAGTAAATAAAATTTTACCCAACACTGTTCCAGAGAGAACTTGATAAGTTTTAACCTAAAAATAATTTTTATTTGTCGCGCAAAAAATTAAGCTCCAAATAATTATTTTTACACATGGGCGATTCCAGCGAAAAGTCTACCGCGTAAAAAAAATTAAAAGTCCTTTATCTAACTTATTTATAGGCCGATTTGGCTATTTTTTATAATATATTCTGGTTATGTAAGCAGAAACATTTTTGCCAAAAATGGTATCGTTAGGTGGCGCCAGGGTCGACATATTTTGGAAACCAGTATTTATACTCTGATTTGTTGCACATTTGGTATGTTTAATTGAAAGATATTAAAACATACAAAGATTTGCAAAAAAAAAATGGAATCACTGGAAGTTGGTTCGACATAAAATGCATGTTTTCTTCCCGTTAAAAATTATTTCAAGAAGAATATTGACAAACCTTTTTAATTGGAAATTTTAGTAACGTAACGCCAGCTGATTAAACATAAAGCAGAAAAGATTTCTACATTTCGAAACTTGGAAAATTAACCTTAAACATTTCCACTATTACTACAACATTTTGTGGGCCTTCAACAAGTACAAAAGCTTTTATACAAATAGTATTGCCCAATTCGCCGTTTCGCAATTTTGTAATCGAAGTCAAAATCCACTTGTTTTTGGTAACGTCACGCCAGCGCGTAAGTTTAGTAATATCTTTAAATCGCTACTGCCAACAGTTGTAATTTTTTTACTGAATGAGGGGCCATTTAATTGCTATGTAAATCTAGAAAATCCTTTTTAAAATTTTGACATTTTCAAACTTTTCCTTTTAACATTTTGTCAACGCCAGTTTGGAAATGCCCATATTTTTACGCCAAGATATAAAACTCAAAAGAAAAACGATTATCGTTACAAGTAAATAAGAAAACTGGAAAATACCTGTTTATTTCTGAGGGTTAAAGAAAACTCATTGAATAATTTTAAAAATTTATTTTTTAATAAGCTTATAATCGTTATGTTCCCTGCTTATGTCTTATGTAAATAACAATTTCAGTAATCCTTCATCTATACGTACATTTGTATATATGTATGTAAATATTTTGGCTCCATCTCAAACATGTTGCATGCCCCACCAAAAAGCAAGTGGTAATCGCAGCAACATACTACATTTGAAATTTCTCACTTATCGCGTTGCCAACTGAGTTTGAAATTAGCACTTCCGTTAATGGTAAAATTAAACTTGAAAAAATTAGTTGCATTTGAATTTTGTTGAACAAAAGGAAAGCTCTAAATATTTCAAGAAGATACGAGTAGTAATTTGTTAAAACAAACAGATTTAATAAAATTAGTTGTATTGCATATATGCCGACAGTGACGCTGCTAATATACCATTTTAACGCTGTATAAATTGACCAACACTCACGTTTGTATGCAAGCCAGCAAGCTACACATCCNTAAAGTTTTTTTTTATCTCAACGGCCGCTATACCGCATCTATGCCTCAAAATGAGTCTACGATACGAATGAGTGTAACATACAAAGAGTCAAATGAGTTAGTTGAATGAGCTGACTCCTTAAAGTGAGTTGGAGTCATTGAGTCAACTCCTATAAATTTGCTGAGTTACCCACCCTTAATCCAAAGCACTAAGGAAATGTGAGCAAATCAAAGAGTATATAAGCGCAGTAATGATTGATATTTGTTGCTTATTAAGAACATGCGCTGTAGCAGAGCTGCTATAAATCTTATTCGACGGTCAGTCAGTTACACGCTCAACTATAGGCATTTATTTGTTTGACAGATATGGCAAATGTTTAGGCCTCTTCTACTCTCGATGCGGCATAGAATGAAAGAAAAAACTAGCGTTTGCCATAAGCATGCAGTTTGACCAAAAATAGGCAAGGAATTTAAAGCAACCATACAACCAACATACATACATACATATCGCTAGCTTAGAGTGCAAAGTTGCTAAGTACATTTTTTTTTTTTTTTTTGTATTTAACAGGAGGAGCCATTTTCTTCAAATATTTCGCAAATCTTTGAATACAACATTTTGCGTGTTTAAAGCAAAGCAAAACTCCATACGAATAAGGATTATTATTTTGGTTTCATCGGATTTTCGGTGCCTCTTTTGGACTTTACAAATTTACCTTTTATGGAATATAAGCGAGAAGAAATATAACAAGTACCTTAATCCTTTTCGTAACAATGCAATTTTAATGCCTTGCTTCCTATAGCAAAATATAAGTTTTTATAAAAAGCGGACTTAGCAACTTTTCACTCTTAGCTAGCCATACGCTTCTGCTTGTACGTTCTTACATATGAATATGCAGATACTTACCAACGTACATATACGTAAGATGCGGCATGGCATTTTATCAAACTCGCTTTTAAAGCCATTTGTGACAGCGAAATAAAAGTGTACATATGTTGTATAACGACAGCTCAATTATCCAAACATCTCTTGTGAACTTTTGACTGTGCCAAATAATAATCGCTTATTTCAATAAATATGAATAGCTGTTTATTGAAAAAAAATATATATTTTTTCGTTTTCGGAGTTCAAGCTTCATTTTAAGAGCAGTTAAGAGCATTAGGAATCATAATCAGGGCTATAACTAAATCCGACCGTACATACATATCATTCAAAGTAGATGCTACGTTCGTAGCTATTCGCATTAAGTGATAGTATTTGCGTAGATTTTACGAATGATTAATGTGCAATAAAAGCGATTGTATTTAAATCTGTTACAACTAAAATTTAGTAACGCGTTAAAATCTTAAAATCGAGCTTCGCATGTCATATCTATGGTTGGAAGTGGTTTATGAACAGAAGTAAATTTTACTTACTTTTTAGTCTTGGTTTCAACTTCATGATTTTATCGAAAATACTTACATATCTTAACCTGAATTGCATACCAATAACAATCATTTGATGTAATTAATCTCTGGTCGAAAGCAATAATAACTTAAGTCCACAGGTAGTCTTCATTTGTGCTGTAGCACACACGGTGGGCATATGCCACACATGTTATTCAGCCCTATTATGGTTGTCGACATCGGCATTATGTAAATTCAAAATTAGTATTTACTAAATTGTTGTATTGACGGTAACGTATTATCGACGGATTTGACGGATATTTCATACCCATTATATTGGGTCATACGCATGAAAACTAAGCAAATACTTTTTCTTAAAATTTCAAACCTTTCAATCGATTTGTTCAAATAAATTTAAGTGAAAGGTATGAAATTTTAAGAAAAAGCAATTGCTTAGTTTTTGTGCATACAGCGCATTGTGTCGCTATATACTCCTTTATGACAGGTTTGATTATTTCCCATGAGTAGATTTAGATTTAATATGGAGCCATCTGGCAATGTCGATACCAATTGGTCAACATCAATATTATTCTTGTTAATGTTGGCGACCATAATAGAAGAGAATAATGTGTATATAAGCTTCTGACATAAAATTAAAATAAAAATGAAAGAACTTTTAGATGGAAGTAAATTCTTTATTAGATGTTCTTCCAATAAACAATCACCCCTTTAATGTAAGAATTTTTCGGGATGTGTAGAAAGCTTTTAGTTAAATTCAATTATAAAACGATTTTTTTAAGGAGAAAAAATAAGGATTCTTTATTTAAATGGCCATATTTACCGAATCAGTCCAAATCCTAATGCAGACAAAAGCAAGATGTTATATTCTCAAAAATCGTTGTGAATTATGAGTTTCCACAAAACAATCCGTTTCAGTCCTGAGGGTCGATGTAAAAATATACATATAACATCCGAAAATTTTAAAAGACGTTTACCGTATGCATGTACATATGTATTGAACGCAGTTAAGCCATCCAAAATCTATTGCGGCGGGTCGACATTTGGTAGTAAAACTTACAATACGGTAAGATGCTAATCCGAAATTCCTATCTGCGATGTAATGATTTAGAAAATAGAAATTTCCTCCAAAAAACATTGACGTTCGAGTTGACAGACTTCATATTTAAGGGCAACAGAACTTTCCACCAATAGCCGAATTAATCTAAAAATCCTCCCTCGTTGCTCCACTGTTTTCCTAATCCAAATGCTTCTTTCACACCCAGTCTACTTTAATATATTAAACAAATAGAAAGATAATCGATGTCAATCAAGTTTAATTCCGTTTTGCTGCTCGGTGTGGACGGTGGCAAATTTCATGTTTAAAACTAAAATCCCTGTCCTCCTAGTATTTTTTTGTTTATATCTTGTAAATCTTGTCCTATCCATTATATCCGTCCTTTATTGTATGCAACTTTAACTATTCCTTTTTTAAAAATTCCTGAAATCCATTTATAATTATCCATTTTTTAATCCAAAAATCCATTAAATCCCGAATTAATCCATTTCCTTAATCCTCAATTTTCCCATACTCCAATCCAATCCATCCATTCCATTAATCGTGAATAGAGCGGAGAGAAGAAATTCATATTAATTAATTAGTACATAGGAATATTGTTTATTTAAATGTATTATGTTTATATGCATGTAGATTAAGATAAATTTACTTTTGTTAGTGTAAGTGTATTCAAAATGTCAGCCTTTTGCACCTGATAAGTTTTTTTTATAATCATTTTATAGCTTTTAATAAAAGTATATGCAATTAAGGTTTTACTGGAGCTGCAAATACTTTCCCAAATAGTGGAATCATACTTTCAAATTAAATGCTTTTTTTAAACAACTCGTAATTAAAAAGTGTTAAAAAGTTATACCTAATGTTTCAAATATTTCAAATATGTAGAATGTTTTCGATCAAGTCATGCTTGCCTTAAAATATGTACGTTGAATTCCAAAGTAAATTATATATGTGCTGTATCATTTTCGTAAATATGCTGGATTTATCTCAAACGAATTATCGTCCGTACAAAATTTACTTGCTGATTTTTTACTTCTCTACTTTGTTTAGTGGTTCTTGTCTTTTCAGGCTTTAAAAATTTGAACGAGAACGTGATCTTGATCTGGAATATGAACGTCGAACAGGGGAATACGTGGGAGACCCACGGCGTCGTGGTCTTGGAGAAAATGAGCGGGATCTAGGAAATATAAATTAATATTTTAACTATCATATAGTCATTTTAAAAATGAAATTACGATACCTGTCTCCACGGTGGTCACGACCGCCACGATCTCCTTCACCAGAATCTTCACGAACGCGTATGTACGATACCTCCCCCTGTGGAGAAATTTGTAAAAAAAAAACCATTTAACAAAATTAGCCAAAAACTTTAATGAAATATGAAATAAAATATAATAAAACTTAATTAAGAAGTGTTTTGTGAAAGAATATACACACCTACATACATAATGTACAATTGAATTTACCTCATGAGATCTGAATCGTGAGTCGTCCAATTTCTTGATAGCATATTTCATGTCTTCATTCCTCAAAAACTCAACCACGCCAGTACCGTCTTTGTAGGCGTCAGCAAAACACACATCTCCTGCTTCTCGCATGTGATCTTTCAAATCTTGCCAAGAGCCTGACGACGGCAAACCTGTAACCAAAACACGGTATTGTGAACGCTTGGTAGGTGGACCACGTCCACCGCCGCCTCCTCCACCCCGGCCCCCATCGTTGCGATTACGGTCGTTCCGATTACCGCGAAAACTACCCGGTCCACCGCCGCGTGGAAATTCTACACGCAATCGATAACCATCATAGTCATAGCCATCGCGTGCCTTTACGGCATCCTCTGCATCTCTGGCATCTTCGAATTCTACAAAAGCAAATGGCGGACCACGCCTATTTTTCAAGTCCACAAAGGAAACTTTACCAAATTTATGAAATAAATCTTGTATATCCTTTGTACGAATATCAGGGGGTAAATTTCCAACATAGATGCGAGTTTCATTGCGAGACATTCTTAAATTATATTCCGGTACTTTCGATGTAGTTTTAAATTTGATAAGACAATTAATTGATTTTTTCCACTAAACACGCGATAATTTACTCGTGTGCGCTTTGAAAGAATGGCGGACTTTTGCCAGTGAAGCTTGCTAGGAAACTAGTGTAATTTGAAGAACATAACAGGGTGACATGTCAGTCGTTTCGATGACACAATTGTATGTTCATACTTAAGCTGAAATTAGTCAAGAACGTAAACCTACCGGTACGTAAACCCGAGTCAGCTGACACGATCTGTCTTACCAAAGCGCCATGTAAATGAAACTCAACACCGCAGAATTTTTCTGTAGTTGTAGCACGTAGCGCAGAAATCTGCGGAATTTAGATTTTTCCGTGTCAGCTGATTTCTCTTTCTTTAGATGGTTGCCACTTCGTCAGTTTTACAGATGGTAAAAAAGATACATATAAGTTCCTATTCAAAATATGTTTAAAATATTTGAAATTTACTATTGAATAAGGTTTTTGTTGAAAACTAAGTAGTTTATATTTAGCTAAAATCTATTATAGCCATATATGTAAAACTCCTATATTGGCAGTAAGAGCTAGTACCGTCCGAAAACACTACAGTACAAATATATCAATAAACACGTACGAAAGAAAAGGAACACATACGTTTATAAATAAACATGTACACAACGCATATACAAAAACGGCACTCAAGTACACAATACATTGACAAAAACGATACTAGACTGTCTCGCTTTGATTTCGGAATGCTTACACATTGAGAAGTTAGCTAACTGCCAATATAGAAGTATTACATATATGATTATAGCACGAAAAATTGTAGTTGAAAGGGTAAGTTTATGAAAAGGCATTGATGAGTGGCAACAGTGTAGTAAACAACACTGAGGGCTCTAGTAATCGACAAAATTCTGCGTATACAGACCGCGTTTAAGTATACGTTCTGCGTTCTCGACTAATTTCAGCTTTAAGGTGAAATTAGTCAAGAACGTAAACCTACCGGTACGTAAACACGATCTGTCTTACCAAAGCGCCATGTAAATGAAAACTCAACACCGCAGAATTTTTCTGTAGTTGTAGCACGTAGCGCAGAAATCTGCGGAATTTAGATTTTTCCGTGTCAGCTGATTTCTCCTTCTTTAGATGGTTGCCACTTCGTCAGTTTTACAGATGGTAAAAAAGATATAAGTTCCTATTCAAAATATGTTTAAAATATTTGAAATTTACTATTGAATAAGGTTTTTGTTGAAAACTAAGTAGTTTATATTTAGCTAAAATCTATTATAGCGCCTTTATTCGTGCTAGTGACGATATGCTATTTCATACCCAAGCAAATAATAACAAATATTTTAATAGAAAACAGTTTGCTTTTATATTGAAATATCGATAATGTTGTCTCCACGAAGCTTTCGCGCAAATGAAAATGTAGCTGTCAGAGTACCAAATTGCTGGCAATATTTATCAAGATAAAAGCTCTGATAGTTATTGCTTGCCAAGAGTAATATGCGGTCTCCATGGGCAAAATTTTGCCTGATAACATTATCAAGATAAAAACTTTTGCCTGTGGAGACAGCAAGTTAAGAGCGAAATACACCACACAAGCGGTTTGACAAACCAAGCGAAATTTCCCTTTGCTTCAAGCCATTTGTGCTGTGTATGGGGGTGTTTGAAGGTTTGACAAACCGCCGTCAAACCTTCAAACACCCCCATACACAGCACAAATGGCTTGAAGCAAAGGGAAATTTCGCTTGGTTTGTCAAACCGCTTGTGTGGTGTATTTCGCTCTTAAGGAAAGAAAGAAACAAGTTATTTCCTAGCTCTCGAAATCTCGACGCCATTTTTGTTGTAAGAAGTAAACAACAAAGAGAACAAAAAAACGCGTAATTGTTGAACGCATGAGTAATCATTTTTATTATGCAAATTCTTCTATAAATCATGTCGTTGTGTTAAATTATTCTTTACCTTATGTGTGCACACATTGTCACAAGCGAAAATTAAGAAAATTGCAGTAAAAAGCCACCACCAAATTGTAAACAACGAACAAATGTAACGAAACGAGTTGCTTACTTTTAACAGCTTTTTCACAGAAAACTAGTTTTCGCACGTAAGCTCCCTTTTCGTAGACCAGGTCACATATAGAAAACAATTATTTTATGTGCACTAAAAAGGTGTTTAGTTAACGACCGTCTGGAGGCGGTTCAGCCTACTAGAGGGTTAAATCGATTAATTATGGCTAAATTGAAATTCTGAAAAAAAATATACATATATATTTCTGCGTGCAGGGATTCCTAAAACAGAAATAGCAACCTTCAAAATTACGAAAGATACACACTTTTTTCTCCAATGCTATTGCAATGGCTGCTCATCAACCGGTCAGATGTTCTAAATGGTTCATGCTGTAGCCTCCAAGTTAGTGCGAAAGTCATCCATTAGAACATTTTTGAAAGTGATTGGGTTGGGTTGCCCTGTAGGGTTTCAAAAAATTTGTTCCCACATTGTTCCCAGCTAAATCACAACGCAAAATCCGCCATTATTGCAAAGTTGAGATAAAAGTGTGACTATTTTTTGCGTGTTATATTCCCCAAAAAAATATAAATTTTTTATACTTTGAAAATTGCTTTCCACTACGTTTTTGCGCATTAAATTTTAATAAATATGTCCCGCAGTGAAAGTCGAATTTATGTTGGCAATTTGCCACCAGATATTCGTACAAAGGATATCCAAGATCTATTTCACAAGTTCGGTAAAGTGTCATTTGTCGACTTGAAAAATAGGCGTGGTCCTCCATTTGCTTTTGTTGAATTCGAGGACGCCAGAGATGCAGAGGATGCAGTAAAGGCTCGCGATGGATACGACTATGATGGTTACAGATTGCGTGTAGAATTTCCACGCGGCGGTGGACCAGGTAGTTTTCGCGGCAATCGCAACGACCGTAGTCGCAACGACGGTGGCCGGGGTGGAGGTGGCGGTGGTGGCCGCGGTCCTCCAACCAAACGTTCACAATACCGTGTTTTGATTACCGGTCTACCATCGTCTGGTTCATGGCAAGATTTGAAAGACCACATGCGTGAGGCAGGAGATGTTTGCTTTGCAGATTCATATAAGGATGGCACTGGTGTGGTTGAATTTTTGCGACACGAAGACATGAGATATGCCATAAAAAAATTGGACGACTCTCGTTTTAGATCGCATGAGGTAAGTTTTAATATGCGGAAATGTGTATATATTTTTAAGATTTTATAAGACTTATATGCAACTTTATTTAGGGAGAAGTCTCCTACATACGTGTTCGTGAAGATACTGGAGACGGAGCTCGCGGCGGTCGTGATTTGCGTGATAGGTATGCGAAGTTTTTAATAACCCATAATTGTGCTGATTTTACTTTGCGGTTATCCTTTTAGGTCTCGCTCTTACTCGCCACGTCCACGACGCCGTGGTACTCCAACTTATTCACCTCTACGACGCTCATATTCCAGGTCAAGATCTCGTTCACGCTCAAATTTTTAATTTAAAAGCATTGCAAATCCTTTGAAATTATACAAACAACACTATTTATAACATACTGTAATGAAGAGTATGATCGGTAACCCTATCACCATATTATAGTCATATATGTAATTCATACGTAGACATAGTACATACATAGTTTTCAACGCGGTCCTTTCAGCTCGATTTTCATAAAAAGCAAATTCTTGAGCGAGCAGAGCTCATTACTAATTTTCAATAAATTATAATTAGTTCCACCGCTGCTCTTAGAAAACAGAAAAAAAAAATTATGTACTCACCACTATAAAAATAAAAAGTTTATATAAGTTAGCTTCATACACAAAGATACTAATAATAACTAAACTTCAATGCTTTGGTTATAATTATCTAAACAAATAAAATATGGCATTTGAATTATACATATACTTGCATAATATAATAATAATATATATTTCTTTTTTCCGCTCTATTCACGTTATATGAAATGGATGGAATGGAATGATGGATTATTGAGAGTATTTGGATAAGTGGATTTTAAGGATTTGGATGTTATATAAGGACGTATTTTTTACGAGGGTACTGATACTTTGGAGTGTTGAAAAAATCAAGGAAGTGATGATTATGCAACAGGACACACATTTTCGTACAACCTTTTTCCTACGCATATCGAACAATCGTGGGATTTTCTTTCCTTTCTTCTTTCAACTTATCAGGATTATCAAAACACCGCTGCAAAATTTCTCTTTTGTTATCTCTGGAAAATGAGATAACCCCTTATGTGGCAGCTTCCGTCGTTACGACTTTATATTCCCCTTCTCTCGCTTCGAACTTTTTTCGCATAAAAATGTGAGGATGAACATAATTTCGATAGCCCAAGTTCTTTAGGACAGGATGTGGGACTGCGTGGGAGGATTTCGTTACTCAACCTTAAAAATCCATCGTTAGTTTCCAACTTGATAAAGGTCTTTTACTGCGCTTTGGATTTCGAGATAATTGTGTCTGCGTTACAATGTTACGATTGGAATTCATTAGTGCAAGCTTTCTTATGATTAGGAAAATTTCCGATTTACCACTGGATTAAGATTACCTTGGAATTGATGCAAATGTTTTTACTTCGTCTCATTAAAAGATTTGGAAAAAAATAGCAATACCTCAAACTAGGAAATTCTTAAATATACCCCGAAGTCCCTTTTAACAAAATACTCGAATATCTCACTTTCTGCGTTCTACGTGGATTTCGCCATTATTGGATTTAGAAAGGAAAGGAAAGAAAAGTAAGACCGGTACATACGCTACTGGATGAATAGGAAGATTTCCAATTTATCGATGGATCAAACTTAAACTAGGAATTTTTAGTATATAACCGAAGTCCCTTTTAACAATGTAATCGAGTATGTCCCTTTCTGCGTTTCATACGGATTTCACCGTTATTGGAATTGGAGAGGAAAGGAAGGAAAAGTAAGGCGGGTACAAACATGCGTTACTGGATGAACCAACTTACTTTCAGTTTGCCTACAGTCTTTCTATTGATTTGAACACGCCCTGAAAATAAGGATGCATAGGACTTTGAATTGGATTGGATTGGTAAATATGTACCAACTAATTAAATGTTGTTTTCCATAGCTTATCTACCAAAAACCATACAGTTTTGTTTTAAAGACAAAATTATACATATTTAACTAAACCTCTCCATTCCATTTATGTTTACCAGAAGCGTGTAAATGACTTAAATCTATTGTTGTTTCTAAAAACGTCCCCCTTTTGTTTCATTTTTCAGAATTTACACTTTTTGGCATTATACATATAATTGTACATATAGTTTTGTTGCTATACGTAATCACTATTTTTTTTTTAATAATACATCCCGCTTTTATAGCTATAAAACAAAAACATATTTATATTATTAAAAAAAAATAAAATAAAACACTCATATATCGCAATAAAGACGGCTTCTTACTGTTTCATTTACAATGGTTGGTATTAAAAAGCAAAATACAAACGCATAAAGCAGAATGCCAACAATAATGTCAGAGCCCCGACTAGTGAATACCCCTCCATCTATTAAAATGAAGAGTATGTACAATGAAATGGCTATTTGTTAATAAAGAAATTGTGTTACCTTTGGCTTCTTCAGTAGTTGGCATTTTAGTGTGGAAACGAACTCTTCAACCTAAACCGCTCGCAAGTGAATGTAATTATACTATGAATATTTCTTAAATAAGTGCAGAATGAAATTAAATATTCACCTACCTACGTATGTATACATATATATATTTGTACACTAGGGAAGTTCAGTAATATCGTCACGTATGATACTTACCAATTTTATTGAAGAGAACTGTACCGGCACCCACCACTCAATACTACATACAGTTTTATCATTCCCCGAAATTGTGAGGGTGCAAATTGGCCTGTGTGTTATTTATTCAATTATTTTTTTGAACAGGTAATCTCGCGATCGGCTGATCCGATTTTCATGAAATTTTTTACATATATAAATAGCTTTCAGCAACCACCATGTCATAGGCCAAAAAAATTACTCTTTTTCCGGTAGGTGGGCCAGGGACCCCATTTGGAAATTGGCACCAACTGTACTATACAGATTTAAGGAAGATTCACCATCGAAACAGATCATTGTGTATCGAATGAAACAATTCATTTATGTTTTAATGGTATTGAATTTATTTTACTGAGCAAGTCAATGTCGCTTTGTAGGTTCTTTTACAATTGAATTCTTAGCCTAACATATTGGGGTATTTATGGGAAATAATTGCTGCATAAGCATAAATAATAATAAGCATAATGGGAAATAATTGCTGCATAAGCATAAATAATATTATAAATAAATTGAAGCTTAAAGTTAGTTTGTTTGACGGTTTGGCACTTGTGCCTGACAATGCGTGAGTTCTATATTCAAAATATTCAAACAACTGAAATATGAAACCCTTGTTGTTATGAATAAATTAAATAATCATAAACGTTAAGCATGGTCGATTCTTCACGGACATAACGCTTTCGTTAGGTTATTTAAGACGGCAATGAAGGATACGCTTACTGACGACCACAAACCCAAACGTGAACGTAAATTTTTGTTGTAAACGTTCGACCAAATGTTTCAATAAATAATCAATTTTGGGCGGGACGAGTCCGCCGGTTCTGCAAGTCCATTTATAAAGGTCAAGCGTTTGTTTCTAAAACTGCAAAACTTTAATATAAATGGCTCGCTCCAGTTGAGGTAGTGTGGAATTTTCATGCATTATTGAGCTAAATTGTAGAAATTTTTTATCAATTTCATAGCCCAATATCTCAAGAAATATCGATGTTAGCGATTTGGTGAAGTTGAATTTCGTCATTTACATTTTTTTCTGTAGCTCTTGCTAAATACGAGAAAGGGACAAAAACCAGAATTTTCGCTTGTGGGAGTTAGTGATACGCCACACTGCACTCAATTCGAAAAAAAGCCTATCATTGACCAAGCATATACCATAAAAAGCTTCTGAGCTTTAGAGTTTTGAAGAAAACAATTTAAAGTTTACGTGTATTTTACCCGGGAAATATTCGTACGCCTTGGCCGAGCACAAAATTTCGAGGTGGGAGTGAAAAAAAATAGTCGCGAAAAAAGCACCCTAATGTACATATATGTGAACAATTTAAATTGGCATTAATAATGAATACATTTGTTACAACGCGTAAAAGTGGATCCAAAATACTAAAGGTAATTGGTTTAAAAAATTATAACTATTATATTATTCCACATCCATAAATACGCATACATACATATCTACATAGTTAAGTAAGGAAAACCGAAACATGATTAACGATTTTTTTTTATGGTTGGAAATTGAAGACATGGACTTGAACGATTTTTGGTTTCATCAGAATGGTGCGCCATACCACACAGCCTATGCCACAATCTATTTCTTTCGCGTTGTCATCGTATTATCAGCCATCTTGGCAATTTGTTTTGGCCACCTCGATTTCGGTAAAAAGAAACCACTATATGGACCACTATATAATAGGCCTTTTACTTGCATTAATAAAAAAAAAAAACTCAGTGGGAAACCTTAAAAAAAAATGTTGGCGACTTTTATTCATTAATAGTCGCATCGATGTATGTCATGGGAACTTCTAAGATTTGTATACATATACATACCGTCGCTGAAATGCAAAAAAGCCGTAACCAACTAAAATGTTTTATTTCATAAAACGATGTGGGGACCTATATAGTGGTTCAATGAAATGCATCATAATCAATCAAAAAAATGAATTTTGGATTTCAGCAACGATGTGAGATAGGGGCTTTCCATATTAAGGTAACGATATACAGTATCGGTCATATCAATAGCACCCCCATTTCAAAGCGATATTAGGTGTGTACTCGTACGCCCAACTATCTAAAGTTTTAGTTTTGCGTTCTCGTACCCAAAAAACTTGCAAAGTAGGGGAAATTGAGAGAGCAAAATGTGAAATAGAGCTACAAATTTCTGCTGGAAAAATTTTTCCCAGCTAAAACTTGCAAGTAAGAAAATCAGCTGATCACAAACACATGTTTGTAAATAAACAAAAGAAAATATGGCCTTTTTGAGTTATTATTGCAATTTTTATTATTAATGCTAGTATACAACTAAAAAGTGCGTAAATTTAATAAGCACAACGTTCATTGAGTTTATTTTTCGTTAATTTGCTATCAATCTCCAGTTTGTTTACTTTAGTGTGTGCCGACTACGGTTGCCGTATGACATTTTTCGTTTGTACCACAATTTACGTTTAAATATACCAAAATAGATTTAAATGCAGCATGCTGAAATGTTGTTTTGCTGAAGTTTTCGGTTTTGGTAGGTTGATTGTTGAAATGAAAATTTTATAATTTTAAACCTACTCTATTGCATTTTTTTGGATCATTGATGGGTGTTTGTTTTTGAATGCGTCACCATGTGATATCACAAATAATTATGAGAAAAATAACTTATTCATTCCGATATAATTAAATCGTATATTAAAAAGGGTTTTCTTATCCAAAACTATTCAAATGTATAAAATGCCAAATCGGAGGAAAATGCACCAATCAGAAAATAAATTGCCAAATTAATCACCAGTGGCAACTGTGCAAGTGATCAGCTGTTTCGAAGGTTGCAAGTTTTTGCAAATTTTGCGTTCTCGTACTTTTGTTGATATTTCGTCTCTTTGAGAGCGAATGCTGCTAAATTCTCAGAACTTTTGCTGCTGGAGAATTTTGTCCTCTCAATACGAGTACACACCTATTGTTTGCTACTTAAACTAGCAGCCGTATTTTAAAAAAGTCACAAACTTTAGCTCATCGCTGCTGTGATTTCTACTGCGACTCAAAGCTTGCCGCTGCAAAAAATATGCCGCTACAATACAAATTTTTAAATTTTTGTGTATTTTTCTAGCACCCAGAACNCTAGTATACAACTAAAAAGTGCGTAAATTTAATAAGCACAACGTTCATTGAGTTTATTTTTCGTTAATTTGCTATCAATCTCCAGTTTGTTTACTTTAGTGTGTGCCGACTACGGTTGCCGTATGACATTTTTCGTTTGTACCACAATTTACGTTTAAATATACCAAAATAGATTTAAATGCAGCATGCTGAAATGTTGTTTTGCTGAAGTTTTCGGTTTTGGTAGGTTGATTGTTGAAATGAAAATTTTATAATTTTAAACCTACTCTATTGCATTTTTTTGGATCATTGATGGGTGTTTGTTTTTGAATGCGTCACCATGTGATATCACAAATAATTATGAGAAAAATAACTTATTCATTCCGATATAATTAAATCGTATATTAAAAAGGGTTTTCTTATCCAAAACTATTCAAATGTATAAAATGCCAAATCGGAGGAAAATGCACCAATCAGAAAATAAATTGCCAAATTAATCACCAGTGGCAACTGTGCAAGTGATCAGCTGTTTCGAAGGTTGCAAGTCTTTGCAAATTTTGCGTTCTCGTACTTTTGTTGATATTTCGTCTCTTTGAGAGCGAATGCTGCTAAATTCTCAGAACTTTTGCTGCTGGAGAATTTTGTCCTCTCAATACGAGTACACACCTATTGTTTGCTACTTAAACTAGCAGCCGTATTTTAAAAAAGTCACAAACTTTAGCTCATCGCTGCTGTGATTTCTACTGCGACTCAAAGCTTGCCGCTGCAAAAAATATGCCGCTACAATACAAATTTTTAAATTTTTGTGTATTTTTCTAGCACCCAGAACCGAATTTTTTGTGACACATTTCTCGGCGCACTAGAAATCACAACAGTGATGAGCCATGAGCCATGATTCAAGAATATTCTGTCCCAAAGAGATGAAAAAGCAAAAAAGTAAACGAACAGGAAATTAGCCATCACTTGCAAAAACCGGAAGAAGAAGACAGAAGTATTCTGACGCGACCGGAAGGGAGAGAGGACATTCCTTAACCAAGTTAGAGCTTAGCTTGGCTATCGGATTAAATGCTCACCTCCCTGACTGTCATAGCACTCTGGAGCAGTGAATACACCGCCTCCTTGATAGCAGCCACTTTGCCTGGAATACACTGCAGAAGTCCATGAGCGTGAACTTAGTGCTGATGGAGAACTCTGGACAGAAGACCCGACCACCAACCCTGCCGTCCAGTTTCGATCCATCCGTGAAGAAGTTCACCGCTCCCCCTCCAGAAGTTCCGCCCCTGCCCAATCCTCCTTTGGGGGAAAGTGGGCAGAGAAGAAGATCCTTGGAGCCATTTCGATGGCGCAGTAATCTGTGCGATCAGGGATGAAATCGAAGTCCCCTAGAACACCACATCGTTCAGTCCTTAAATCGGTCAATCAATCGGTTTCCCTGAGTCTAATAGCTGTTCGCGCCGCGGCAATTTGGCCTGCAACGTCCACCGGCACTACGTTCAGCATTACGTTAAGTGCTATTGTGGGAGTGATCCGCAGTGCCTCACTAATACCAAATCAATCAGCCCTTTGTACGCACTCTAGCTGCTTAGCTAGTGTAGCCTTTTCACGTGAGTTCCACCAGACTAGGGCGCCATAAAACATAATTGACTTTGGGCGAAATACTCCATCTCTTACCAATAGCTCCCCTACAGCAATATAAGGCCATTGATGCCTTCCTTGCCGTTTCCTCGATGTTTGGTCTCCACGACAACTTTCAGTCAAGTTCAAGTACTTGACCTTGTCAGACAGCTGTAAGCGCTGAAATCCAACTGAGGGAAGAACAGCGTCAGGGATTTTATAACTTTCTTTCTTTTTAATTTAACCAACTAACATATTAGTTTATATTTATTTGGAAAAATATTTTTATTGGAAACTTATTTTATAACTCAAGGAAAATATTTACAAAATTATATACCTTACGTATATATACCCAGCAAACATTAGAGAATGATTGGAGAACTAGCCACATTATTATCTAGCCGAATTCTAATGTTGATCTCTAATGGGATTCCAATGTGAATTTCAAACTGCTGTTTTGCCTTGTTAAATAAAAAGCTTTGTTTGTAAAATTTGTATGAAATGTAGATATTTGCAACAAAATAATAATGAACTAATTGAACTTAAAAATAATTTTTTATTCATTTATTTTGAATATTGATTATTAACATTTATTTGTATTTGCGTTGTTTCTCGAATCGAATTCTAATTTGGCTCTCTAACTTCGTCATCGACTCGAGAACGATTAGAGAATTACCCTGGTTATCTAATGTAGAAATCCAAATTTCTCGAACGTTTGCTGGGTAAATATAAGGAGGCCTAACCACCAAAAAGATTTAAGTGATATTTTTTTTTTAATTTTCTTTTTGAAGCAGAAATGTTCCTAGATCATCTAGATGTATTTCTGCATCAAACATAAAACTTTAAATGCAATTTCGCTCCCATTTTTTGGCGGTTAGGGCTCGAAATGTATGCAGTATACATATTGCTGATCGCTTCCGAAGTAATAGTCGTATACATTAAGTGATGTTTTTTTTTTTTTTGCTTAAGAAAAGAAAATATTTTAAAATTATAATAAATTACTGATAGTGGAGTAACTTAATTTAATCTCTTCGATATTCTACAAATTATTTTGGTTTAAAGTTTTGCATAACATGTATGCCATTGCATATTTACTTAATGGATTTAAACCCAATGGGTTATTTGCTTCTTTTAACTTAATATAGGTATGTACATATGTATGTACCAATATGTATGCAGACATATGTATGTACGATGTATTCTTAAATTCTTATGTTACGCCGAAAATTTTGGATTTTCATACTACGAATAACTGTACAAACTTGTGCAAAATGTTTATATTAAGGAAATATGGTATAAGATAAATCTTTGTCTCTTTTTTCTTAAATATTCATATCTAAATTTATGTATCTACATTTAAATGATCTTAATTTTTTTTTCTTACTACGTATCATTTTTATGTGCAAACTTGTATTGTATTAACGCATGTACATAATTATATGCTGCTCACCTTAGTGGTATATGACAATGTACTATTTCGACTTAGTGCTAGAGTAGTTGTTGTTATACAAGTAGGTTATTAAATTCGGTTCGATTTCCAATTTTTGTTTTAATATCGAACTCATTACAAACTCCGTCGACACTATGGGACACTTTGGATTACCTTGACGCGTCAAATCTACACACAAATGCATATCATTTGGGCACGTCACAATTATATACGACTCTGGCGCTTGTGTATGTGCCTCAGCAATGGCTTGTACGGTACGACGTTTTGCCTCCACTTTGCCGCCAGACGACTCAATCATGCGTACGATTTCGGTGCGCGAGGGAAAAACATCGGGTGTTACGAAGAAATGTTTGGCAGCAAAGAGACTATTACGGACGCTCGAACGCAGTACGGTATCGAGGTGGAACTTTAAATTTTCATCGACAGGTATGTATTGTATTTTGTAGGGTTCGGGCAGTAGGAAACGGCCCGATTTGGCGCTCTCCACCAACCAACTCGATTTGAGTACATAATCTACATGACAAACGGCTTGTATGAGTTTACATGTGCGACTCTCGCGTGTCATAACCAAAAAAGTGGCGTCCTCTGGATTGTCCACAACGATGCCACCAAGAGAGCTAAGACAAAAAGAGTATTTAAGACGTGGAAAATTAATGCAATTACGATCAACTATACCCGCAGGGGTTGCATACTAATTTTGTATATGTACATAAGATTACAATAAAATAAAAAATAAAGTTTAGAACTGGCAAATACTTACAGCACGGCTTTCTTCAGCGATTCCGGATCGGCCACTTGCGAAAATATCACCTTTGGCGGCTTGTCGTTGTGTGGATACTCAACACATACTATGTTCTCTGGTATTTCCTCCTGATAGGGTGAGATCTTTTGACGCTTAGCCTTTTGCTCGGAAAATGGATCGGCCAGTGAGCGCTTGACACGCTCATGTGCTTCCTGTGTAAGGTTTATAGGCGCCTTCCAAGCGGCTACATATACACATAAGGCAATATGATTAGTTAAACAAAATAGTAAAATTTATAAAAATTTTCCTACGTAATCTACTTACCCATCAAATGTGGCACGAGCGGATAGTCGATCCTAAATGGCGCAGATAACGAATATTGCTGATACTTCTGATTCTCGTACTGCGACATGCCGCTCAGATTGCCAATACAAATGTCCGCCAACCAAACGGCATTGACAACCGGTATATTCCATTCCTTGGCAGCAATGTACTTATCGCCTTCTGGCTTTTTACATATTAGCACAGTGTTGTGTTTCGACAAGTACGATGTGTATATTGCACCACACTCCTCTACCATCTGCTTAACACGGAAACTTTCCTCGCCCTCAAAACCGTACGTTGAAATTATATGCCTTTCCAGTGGCTTTTGGTAACCGAATTGGCTGGGGAATGGTAAATGCAGGGCCTGCCATGGTGGCAGCAGCTGTTTTTTGAAGCAGATATCGCTTAGCCAGTAAGCAGTTATGCAACGCTTCGAGTCACGCAATGCTTGCATTACTACACCGTGACGTTGGGTGCGACAGAGTACATGCGTGACGCGTTGGCAGTAGACTCGTTCAATATCGCCGCCGAATTGACGTATAGTCTCCATCCAGATGGGCAATTCATCGGCGTCGGTTTCATCGTATTCTACAATGTAAAAGGTACAGCCGACGAGAAAGAGGTCAGGCGGTAACTTGAGGTTCGGATTGTGTCCATAGAATTGCGGTCGCGGCGGCAACGGCATATTGGGGCGGCCTTGTATGAAGCCAGCTGGTGTCATAATGCCCTGAGGCGCTTGCGGGGCCTGACCCTGCGCAACTTGAGCAGTCGCAATTTGTTGTTGCACACCGCCCGCAATACCTAACTGTTGGTGCTGCTGAGGGCCGGCTACAACTATTTGTTGTTGGCCGGTGCCCGCAGTTACAACGTGGGTACCCGAGGTAAGCTGTGTTTGCAACACAGCGCCCGAACGGCGCAGTTGTAGCTGTTGCTGCTGTTGTTGCTGAAGCATCACGATTTCTTGTGGTGTGCGAGGCGATGCCGAAGCTACAACGCCCTGCAACAGTTGTGAGCCCGGTTGTATGTGTGGCGGCGCACCCGGCTGCTGCAGCGCCGCATTATGTTGCTGCGTCATCAAGCGTAACCGGGCCGCTGCAGTGTCCTGCTGTTCCAGTACAACACCGCCTGGTCCGATTTGCTGCTGCTGTTGCTGCGGCTGCTGTTGTTGCTGCTGTAGTATGACTCCTCCGGACTGGGGTGTGTTGCCGGCGACTACCACCTGGTGTTGTATTATTTGATGCGAATGCTGTTGTTGCTGCAGTGACTGATCTGTAGCCGGTGTGCCACTCGGCGCTACCACCATTGCCTGTTGCTGTTGTATCTGAATCGTGCCACCATTGTTGTTGCCCAAGCGACTATTCAACATGTTGGCAAGCGCTGTTTTCGTTTTCAAATTCATTTGCTGTTGCTGAGTCTGTTGCAAAACTTGCTGTTGTTGTTGCTGCGAGTTGACTATTTGCTGCTGCTGTTGTGCGTCGACTGATCCCATTACCATAGTTCTTGGCACCAACGTACTCATTACATTGCCTGCAGGCGTAGTTGGCGCGCCGGGTGTTGGCGACTGCTGTTCCCCGCCTATGGCGTTTGCACCTGCGCTAACTACTTGCAGGCCGGGCTGCTGCTGTTGGGATTGCTTTTGTGGCGTCAATTGTTGCTGTTGCAGCTGTACCTGTTGCACGCGTAACTGCCTCTGTAATAACATTTGTTGATTGGGATCATTGGGATTATATTGGGTGGCAGTTGCAGTCGATACCTGTTGCTGTTGGCCACCAACAATAACTGGTTGTTGATGCTGAGTGATCGGACTTAAGCCGGGCGCAGCACCTGTTCGCACAACAACTTGTCGTGCACCTTGTTGTTGCAGCCATTGGATTTGTTGTTGTTGCGTTAGGCCAGCAGGCATTTGACTTTGCACAATGATATGTGGTGTACCGGGTGTAGGTGCGCCCGCTGGACGTTGAATTGTTGTACCCAAGGCAGTGGCCACCACATTGGGAGCGCCGGGTCGCGGCTGAAAGGGTATTTGTTGACGGATCATCAATCGCTTTTGATTTTGCTGCTGTAACTTGGCTATATACTCCATCTTCTTCACGGGATCTAGTGTCATAAGGTGGGCGTGTGTCTTATCGTCGACTTGTATGACTTGGCGCTGGGGTTGGCCTTGTAACGGGACGGTGCCCGGAGGCATGCCGGGCTGTTGCCACTGCCCGGGGCGTACGGCACGTATGAATTGTTGTGGCGTCTGTAGGTTGCCCATTTGAGGATTGCTTGCAATAACTTGCGTGCCGCTTACCACCACCGGAGTGCCCGGTTGCGGAGATTGCTGTTGAATTGCCGCTGGACTCTGTTGTTGCTGTTGTTGTGGGGACCAGAGCTGTTGTTGTGGCTGTTGCTGAGCTTGTTGTTGTTGCGGTGAACCCTGTTGGATAATCAATTGCTGTTGCTGCCCTTGTTGTTGGTGTTGTGGCGATCGAGCCGCTGCAATAAGTTGTTGTTGTTGTTGCTGCTGCTGTTGAGATAACTGCTGCTGTTGAATAACAACCGTTTGTTGTATGGGTTGTTGCTGCAATATGATCTGTTGTTGTTGTTGTTGTTGCTGTTGTTGGCCATCAATCAAATGCTGCTGTTGCACAATCGGCTTTTGTTGTTGCAATATAAGTTGGTTTTGCATATTGCTGCCAGGAGGTATAGCCATCATTTGTTGTTGCTGTGTCTGCTGTGTTATTTGCTGCTGCTGCTGTTGTTGTGTTGCCTGTGCCGGCACAGCTTGCTGTTGTATGATGATCTGTTGTTGCTGTGGCGATTGTTGGATTTGCTGTTGACCCACAATTATTGAATTTGGTGCGGTTTTGCGTTGCTGTAGCTGCAATTGTTGTTGTTGTATATATTGCAAGCGCTGTGGATTATTTATGATTTGTTGGTTAATCACGATTTGCTGTGGCTGATGGGTTATGTTCGCATTTTGTTGTTGCTGGTGCTGTTGCTGCAACTGAATACGCTGTTGCTGCTGCTGTTGTTGTTGTTGTTGTGGATTAAGTAAAACTTGTGTTTGTGTTATCATTTGAGGAGACTGCTGTGCATGTTGCACTTGCTGTTGTGGTTGTTGCAACATGCCTGCGCCGCCTTCGGCCAACTCCAAAGATTGTTGGCGCTGCGTGTACATTGGTGGCGGTTGCTGCGGATTCTTGTGCACTTGCGTTGGACTTTGGGCTACTTGCTGCAATTGTTGCTGTTGCTGCTGAGGAGACTGCTGTATTTGAATTTGCTGCTGCTGTTGTTGTTGTGGTGATTGTTGCATAGGATGTTGTATAATTTGTTGGACTATTTGAGGTTGCGGTTGCTGTTGCTGCTGCTGTTGTTGTTGTTGCGCAGTCAAATTCGTCTGATTAACGATGACAAGGTTCTGATTATGTTGATTTTGTGCCAATATTTGTTGCTGTTGTTGCACACTGAGTTGCTGAAATTGTTGTTGGCTTATGATTATTTTCGATTTGTTCGAAAGCGCTATTTGTGTCGGGGCGCCACCGACGCTAACTTGTTGTTGCTGTTGGGGAATTTGAATTTGCTGGCTTATTATTTGAGGTTGATGTTGCTGTTGCTGTTGCTGTGGCGATTGCTGTAAGTTAGGACTAATTATTTGCTGTTGATAGTTTGTGGAAATGCCTTGCACTTGCTGCTGCTGAATAAGTTGTTGTTGTGGTTGTTGCTGCTGTTGCTGTGGTTGCAGGGTCTGCTGGATGATGCAAACTTGGCCTCCTGACATTGTCATTTGCTGTGGCTGACTAAATTGCATTGTTTGCGTCGATTGCTGTGGAGATTGTTGTGATTGCTGCTGCTGCGGCTGAGGTGTCCCACCGACGACCATACCAGATGGTTGTTGTGATTGCTGCTGCTGCGGTTGAGGTGTCCCACCGACGACCATACCAGATGGTTTTTGCTGCTGCTGCTGCTGTACAAGCAGCTGTTGTTGCTGCTGTTGTTGTATTGTCATTAACTGCTGCTGTTTTTGTTGTGCTTGTTGTTGTTGCTGCGCCTGTTGCTGCTGAATATTCATCATATGACTTTGAATTAGCTGTTGTCCCTGTACTGTCGACGTGTTGATGACATGTCGCTGGGCAATGATTTGCTGCTGTTGGTTGCCCGGATTGATGACGATCTGTTGCTGTACTTGAGCCTGCTGCAAAGGCGATTGTCTAGCAGCTGGGGACGGTTGCTGTTGTTGCAAGTTTTGCTGCTGCTGTTGTTGTTGTAACTGTTGTTGTTGCAACTGTTGCTGTTGTTGTTGCTGCTGCAACTGTTGTTGTTGTTGCTGCTGCTGAAGCTGTTGTTGCTGTAGCGCTTGTTGCTGCTGTTGCAATGCTTGTTGTTGCTGCAATGCTTGCTGCTGCTTCAAATGCTGTTGCCGCATTATAAGTGATTCGTGATTTGGACTCGGCGCCGAACGGCTGAGCACCTGAGCCACTTGTACGGGATCAGTGGGATCGATGGGTTTCATATGCTGGAGCATTTGCTGCTTACTTTGCTGTGTCGGTGTCGTGGGCTGCGGCATTTGCGGTGACTGAGGTGCCGAACTGTGTTGGGGGCTTTGTTGTTGTTGGTGTAATAACACACGTTGTGGCTGTTGGAAAGGTTGCAAGGGTTGTTGCTGTTGCTGTGGTGACATTAGAGGTTGATGTTGCGGGGAGCCCATTGTGGAGACTAATACTCCTTGTTGCTGTTGGCGTTGTTGCTGCTGCTGACGATTTTGCATTTGCTGACGCAATTGTTGTTGCTGCACTAACTGTTGCTGCTGCTGTGGTTGAGGAGAATGTGGTGGCGGTGTCATTTGGAGCGCCGGCGATTGTCGTGGGGATAGTGGTGGCATCATGTTTCCACCTCCTGGGCCGTGGTGTTGCTGCTGCTGTTGCAACGAAGGCGATTGTGTTTGTGAATTTTGTTGCAGGCGTGGTGATTGCTGCATTTGTTGTTGTTGTCGCTGGAGCTGCATTTGTTGTTGTTGCTGCTGCTGCAATTGCTGTTGTTGCTGCTGCAATTGCTGTTGTTGTTGTTGCTGCTGCAATTGTTGTTGAAGTTTCTGTTGCTGTTGTATTAATTGCTGTTGCTGATGTTGTATTTGACGTTGTAAGGCCTGTTGTTGTGGCGTCAAGCTTTGTCCATTTTGTATATGCTGCTGCAGCTGCAGTTGTTGTTGCTGGAGAATGTTTTGTTGATGCAAGATGTGTTGGTGCAACATTTGTGGTGTCATTTGTACCGTTTGTTGCTGATGAGCAACCTGTTGTTGCGGATGCTGTTGTGGCTGTGGCGACATGGCGATTGCGGAAACATGTTGCGGAGACTGACTCGGGGTTTGTGGAGTTGTTGAAGGGGTTCTAGCAGCTGGAGTTTGCCGTCCGCTCGGTGTTTGCGGAGTACGTGGTTGCGAGATGTTACCAACGACAGCAGTGGGTGTAGGGGTAGAAGTACGTGGGTCTGGCAAGGGCGGTGGGCCAGTAGATGTCGGGGTCGAGGGAGCTGTTCGAGGCTGTGGCGGAAGATTGGGGTGTGTTGGTGGTTGTGGCTGTGGTGTGCGAGGAGTTTGTGGCATTTGTTGTTGTTGTATGATTTGAATGTGATGTTGTGGACTCTTAAGATTACGTTGCTGTTGCAAAATATTAGCTGCGCCCGTTTTTACCTGATGCTGCTGCTGTTGCATTTGTATTTGCTGCTGGGCTACAACGTTTGGTACAATCTTTTGTTGTACAATTATTTGTTGAGGTGGCAGTGATGGTTGCATTACCTGTCCAACCTGTTGCTGGGAACCACCAATTGCTTGCTGAATTTGTTGTTGTTGCTGTTGCTGAATGTTGCGTGGGCGCACAAAAACGATTTGCTGTTGTAGTTGAGGTTGCGGCTGAGGCTGTTGCTGAGGGTGCGCCTGAGCCTGCTGATGGTGTTGTAAATGAGTTTGTGGCTGTTGAATGGTTTGTGGTTGAGACTGAGGATTAACAATACTGCTTGTTACTACTTCAGCAATTTGAACAGAACCAGCACATTTTTGATTTGCCGCTGTTTGTTGAACCACACTGGGTTGTTCAACCACATTGGCGTTGGTTGCGGGGGGTGTAGGCGGCAGTGGTGGTAAGGACGCCTGTAATTGTGATTTTATATTGGCAATGCTCTGTGCAGCATCGGCATCATCCACTGTACTTCCAAGTGTATTGTCTATGCTGCTAACAATGCCACCCATATCATCATCATCATCATCAAATCCCAGAATTGTAGACAGAGTTTGCTCTACGGAGTCAACGGCAGTGCAGGTTATTGAGCTGGAAGCTGCGATCGATGTTAAAGCCAAAGTTGATGTTTGTGATTCTATGCTTGATGCAGACGCATGGCTGACTGCTGTCGAAATGCTAGTCAGTTTTGGTACAGCTTTGGGTCTATCGACAGGTTTAAGCATTCGAGGGTGATAACCATCGCAGGGCAGAATTTTACTTTGTTTCAAACAATCGGCAACCCAATCTGGGCTGACCAGGTTTACCGAGCTCCTGGCTGCATTATTGAAAACATTTCCTCCCACACTGCCGCAAATAAGATGTGTCGTATTTGTTTCGAATTTGGCAGTAACTTGACCTCCATGGAAAGTGAGTATTGCATACAAGCGTTTAAAGTCCGCATTAGTTAAATTTGTAACAGCAAATTTTAGCGACTTAAAAATGCGTTGCGTGCTCGGATCAAAAGCTTTTGTTGACGCCAAACGCCCTAGCTTTGAACTATGTATGATCCATTGTTCTGTTACTGGTATAACATTATAAAGATCCAGACTCATCGCCAGCTCTTCTTCGGTGTAGTTGGGAGCACACACCAAGTGTGTGACCACGTCCGAAAGAAACCGTTTCGATTGCGCGCCCCCATTTTTAAGTAATTTTTCAATCTGAAAGAATAATTTTTAAGTAAATTTGGATGTGAAGGTTACGTATAAAAAAATCATGATTCAATAATAATTATTGAATCGAGTAAAAAAATAGCGCCATAAATTTTTCAACTTCTTAAATTTTAGTGCACCCTGTGACATGTTGGCGCTCCAAAAGCAGGCAGACAGCCAACTCGCTGGTCATCAGAAACCAAAGTGGTTAAAAAGTTTTTCATGTGGTTTCTTACCTCTTCATCTAAATTTCCATCTACGAAATAGCGTATATTCGCGAATAGGTTATCACTTATTTTCAAATTTTCCATGTCTCCAAAAACATTTCACACGAGTTATCACTTTTGCCCTTCTTTTGTTTTCCTTTGTACCATGATCACGACCCTCTCATTCACAATTTCATCGACTCATACTCCGGTTTCAAACACTTTTTCTTAACTTCGTGTAGTAAAGGGGTTATCTCCACTTCAAGTTAGTGCTTAATTGCATACAAAAAGCAAAGATTTATTATAATAACTAATAACTGCAATTTTCACAATGAAAAACACGACAACGAAAAGAAGGAACGCCACTTTACGAAAACTAGAGATTTCACGTGAAGTTGGCTGGCATTATTGCGGAGATTGTTATGAAGAAATGAAGAATGAATGTCAGAACAGGGATAGATCACAAAACTTCCACTGGAATGCACTACCGTACGTCACTGGAAGGACTACCGGAAGTATAGGGTGATAAATAAATCTTCTTCGTTCTTTGCATATTTCTTCTACAGAGCTGCCAGAGTTCATGTAAAAAAAATAAAAATAAAGAATGTTCTCTACATCGTTATTCAAACTTGGATATAACAAAATTTCTTAGAATGCATAATTATGGGAATAAAAAATAACCTGTTTTTGTAATAATTATTATTTTATTTAATAAAGCTTCTTCTAAAAAATTAGCTAACGGGATTTACATCTAGAATTCCTCAAGTCATTCATTCGAATATTCTCAAAATTCCGTCAAGATTGCAACGGTTATCTCTTTCACACCAATCTTGTTTTGTATGTGACGCCTGTAGATAATGCAGTCCACGGATACAAACTTAGGGCCGGTTGCTCAAAGCCTGGTTGACCCTAATCATCGGTTAACATCGTTATCGACGTTTTCGACTCCATGCATATAACACGATGTCGGTAACGCCGATAACGATGTTTAACCGGGGATTAGTGTCAACCAGGCTTTAAGCAACCGGCCCTAAAGTGGAGTATTTTCGTTACATACATTAAGGGCCGTATAGTATATAACTACGTTTATACGCACGTCTTATTTGCAAATAACAATTTGCAAATGGTACACGCTGAGTTAATTTTTTATTTGCAAATAACTAAATCACGCAAATAAGTATTGATTAGTGATACCATTTGCAAATAAGCACAAGACGCTGCCATTTTTAGGTCTATTTTCTTTTTCGATGGTCATATTATTGCATTTTTATAATCAGGCAATATTAAATACAAATTTTTCACCGTCGAATAAACAGTGAGTTAGGTATTTGCAAATCATTTTTATTTGCAAATAGCTTACGTATAAACGTAGTATTTAAGTACTTAGCCCGAACACAATGAATACGACGAGCTACGGACAACAGCTGTCAAATTATTTTAACACGTATTCTTATGTAGATAATTATTTTGGCGACGACTGGGCTACGCGACGACTGTGGTTGTGGCCAGATTAGATCTATTTCTATTATTCCAGCGACAGATAAGGTTCTTCCTCTTCTTTTATGTCAAACTCATACAAATCCATGGATCGCTGGATTTCACGTGAAGTTGGCTGGCATGAACCAAAAAAAAAAAAGTAGTCGTTGGTTCATGGTTGGCTGGCATTATTGCGGAGGTGCTGTATTTTCGAAAAAGATGCCCATTTCCACGTAAATCCAAAGACCGTAAATTTATAAAAAGCGACAAAAAACGTAAATTGGTAACGAACGTAAATCTGGTAGAACAGACAACACGGTGAAATGCAGCAAGTGCATCTGAAGGGTTAAGATAAGGAGATAGTGTCTGTTTTTACATCAATTTTCGTAATTGGATTCTCTATGGTTTGGTGTTGCGGCGAAGAATAAACATTTTTTTCATTTACGTTCTTTGGTTTAACGGGCTCATTTATTAAAATTTTGGGGTATGGCAACATTTCTATCGATTTTCGAATTTCCCCTTTCGAAATGTCAAATGCAAACAAAACTTTAAGCAACAACAAAAGGTCTCTAAATTTTTTTAGCGTCTTCAATCTAATCACAAAATAAAATGCAGTTTTTCTTTCGTTTACATTTGTATTCATTATAAAACGAAGTTTATGAGTAAAATTATAAAAACATTACAAAGTGCTATTTTGTGACATGATTCGCTTGTTAATAGATGCAGCCTAAATCCTTACCCTAATACTAAGTGGCTCCGATTCGATATCAATTGGAATTTAAAGAATTATAGTCTAAAATTGGTTTTAATAATCTTAACATAAAACATTAAAATGCAACAAATATTTAGACCTCTGCAAACTATTGTAAACAGATTACTTCAGTAGCATCCAATCACTTCTAAAAAAGCGGCACAGACACCAACCACCTTACACCCCATCGTAGGCCATGCAAATTTAAGCCAACAAATTGTTTAAAATGACCAATTACCGTAGCGTGAGTTTTCACGAATTGTGCCGCGTCTGCACGGCACATGCACAGCAACGTATCAACATTTTTTCACCAGATGGAAAGAGTAAAAATCTCTGCGCCAAAATCGCTGATTGTCTGTCATTGATGGTAAGTGGTATATACACGCATACATATCATTGTAGCGAAGAATTGTAACAATACAATTTTTTTCCTTCAGGTGGACGAGAAAGACCGTCTCCCGAAAGTCGTATGCTCCATTTGCGTAGAACAGGTTGAGGAGGTTTACAAATTTCGAGACATATGCAAGAATTCCCAGATCATGTTGAATGATTGTTTGAAACAGGCTACTCAACACAATGGAGGCAAAGTGTACATAAAAGACGCCATAGCTGCCAACAGTGGCAAGAGTCTCAGTGTCATTGAGAATAGTAGTGCATCAAATGCACGTCGAAATGGCCATAAACCATCTGCTTCTAGTACAAACCCTATGCAACCGGTACCCATATCAATTTCACGGGCATTGCCGCAGCAAAATGATGCTAACAAAACATTCATCACAAATAATAGTAATGATATACTCAACACCATTATGCAGTCGATAGGAATACAGGTTAGGTTTGAGAAATTTTTATTGAAAGCGCCAGCATTTAAAAATGATGTACTTTTAATCTTCATACGTATATAGCAAACGGTGGATTCGGAGCAAGTAGAAAAGGCATTATCCCAGGAATACACTATATCGGTGGATAGTAAAGGGACAATGAAGACTGAACCAATGCAGTACAAATCACCAGTTACCCAGACTGCTCAAATTCCCCAAACACTTCAACAACAAAAGCAAAGTTCAACTGCTGATTTAGACCACAAGTAAATAGAAAATTCTTCTGTCTGTAAATTTTTTTTATACAAATTTTAATTTCCAACAAAATTTTTCTTCAGAGCACTCACTGAGTTTCTCAAAATGAAACCAAATATTAAGGTTACCCCTATTGGCAAGAAAAGTGCAAAAAAAGTAGAGGAGCCTCCGCAGCAACAACAACAACAACTACAACCGAACGATTTGCCACCGCCGCAACAGTTGCAGTTCCACCCATCACAAATTCAACAATTCATCCAGCAACAAGAACAAGTTCAACTGCAACAGCAACAGTTCCTCACGCAACCTTCAACTTCTGTTGCCAGCATTCAATTACAACAACTGCAACAACAGTTACAACAGTTTCAGTTGCAGCAACAGCTTCAGCAACAGCTACAACAAATAACATCCCAATTACACCCACAGCAGACAATCACATTCAGCACGCCTTCGACGCCTGACAATGATAATAGCCCAAGCAAAAACAAAAAGCCCAAACTTAATTTCGTACTTTCTTCCCCTACATCACAGACACTCACAGCCACAATACCGCATCTCGCCATGGCAGCTGGCGCCCAGCAGCCCCAAATTCAACTACAACTACAAACTGCTCAAACACAGCCGCAGGCGGCTGCTGCAACACTACTCTCGAATTTGGCGCCGCTTTTACAGCAACAACAACAGCATACACAAAATTCCGCGAATATGCTACAAACGCCAACAGCCGCAGGAACAACGCTCATGTCATCACCGAATAAATGCTATTTACCCATTACAATTAAGGATGAATACTCAGACCAGCAAATTGTGGCACATATTGATGCTAAGAATTTTATGTTGCCTGCAACATATCAATTACAAATGAAGCTGCAGCCGCAGATCGGCAATGTGGACGGGCAACCAGTTATGCAATTAACACCAGCATCTTTACCAGCAGCGTTACAGTTGGCCGCATCGGCCCTAAATAATCAACAATTTCAATCGATGACAGGCAATAACATGCTGCAACCACTTGCAGCTTTACATGCCAAGCAACAGGAGCAGCAGCAGCAGCAGCAGCAGCAATCACAGCCAGTTACAGTGCAACAGCAAGGGTCACTGAAACCAACGGCACAAGTCACGTCGCAACAAATAATCCGTACAGCAGCCCAGTGCACTAACGATGCTGCGACTTCCACAAATGATCAAACTGAAGATTTTGTTCCGAATAAAATAAATGGCAGCAAACCATTGTCGCAACAAATGAATGACAAAGTAATAAAACAACAACGGTACAGATTGTCGCAGCAGGCTGGTAATGGATCTATTGAAATAACGCCTACAACAAACCTCACTCAGCAAATTATGCAACAAGTGCAACTGCAGCACCAAAAACAGCAGCAGCAACAGCAGGAACAACAAAAGCAGCAACAACAACAACAAAAACAACGTCAACAGCAGCAGCAACAACAACAGCAGGCGCAGCAGAAATTACGTCAGCAGCAACAACAAGAACAACAACTGTTGCAAGAAAAGCAGCAGCAGGATGTAGCTACAACATTGGCGGCGCAGCAGCAGCATGGTGGAATCACCGTTCATCGCATAACAAACAAATCAACCACGAAGCAACAGCAAAAACCACCACTACCACCGCAGCAGCAGCAACAGCAACAACCAACACAAAACGCGATATTGCAAACGAAGATACCAATGTTGCAGAAAAAGGATGTGACGATCAGCCGAATAAGCAGCACAGCGCAAACCCAAGAGCAACAGCTGCAGCAGCAACAAGCGTTGCTAAGGCTTTTACCATCAAAAAAACTCGATGTGAAAACAAAAGAGGCAGCAGCCACAGCGGTACCATTAAAGCAACAGCAACAACAACAACAATCGCAGGTGCAATTGCGTCCAGATTTGCAGCCACCTCAAGCTCTTCAAAGACAGAATATCTCATCTCCTCTAAAGACGGCACAGAAAGCTATCAATACATTGTCAACAACGCCGCAAAAACAACAACAGCAGCAACAACAACAACAACTACCACATCACTTAAGCACATCGAGCGGTGGAGCAACGGCAACCGCGACTTCTCAGCAGCAAACCGTATCTAAAGATGTTACGAAATTGAAAACTGAGGGCGTAACTGCACGCGGTATTGGGCCAAATGGACTCGAATGCAGTCAATGTGGACGTGTCTTTAAAAAGAAAGAGCATCTGACCCAACACATAAAACTGCATGCTGGTTTGCGGCCCTTCAAATGCAAGGAAGATGGATGTGGTAAGGCTTTCAGCCGAAAAGAGCACCTATTGCGCCATGAAATCTCGCATTCAGGACGAAAGCTATTTAGCTGTGATGTTTGTAGTAAACCATTTTCGCGCAAAGATAATCTAAATAAGCATAAAAAGTAAGGAAAAATTTCGGTATTAATGCCATCTTATTTGTATCCGACTTATAAATATTTCCATTTACTTTCTGCAGAATTCACACGATTGGCCCCAATGTCTATAATTGTGAAATGTGCAACAAGCAGTTTGCGGTACGAGCATATTACGAAGAACACAAGCAAATGCATGAGAATCCAGAATCTGCTGGAGTTGCAGATACAAACATAAAGGTGAATGCTGTTTTATTATTAGACTTGTTTGGAAAAAAACATATGTAACTAATTAGTCGAAACTCTCTTCAAATAGAACGAAAAACCAACGAGTGAGCAAAGTACCACCAGCATGCCTGCTGTACAAAACATGAATAGGCAACAACAAGAAGCACAATTACAGGTTCACCAGCAGTCACAGTCACAGTCACAGTCACAACAACAACACCATATTTCGCAACCTGCAATGACCGCCATACCGCCGTCCTTAATGTCTACGAATCCATCACAAACACAACAAATACAAATTGTACAGCAACCCACAGGCAATATACAATTTCAACAGCAACATCCACAACAACAACAACAGCATATTATGCAACTGCAACTGCCAACTGTTGTAAGTACACAAGATTTAGCGGGCAACACAATTACCATAACACAATCACATGATCCCACATTGAAAACGACAATCGGTAGTCACGATGCAACGGTACTAAATCTACCTTCTACGCTAGCCAACCTTATGCAGCTGAGTCATGCACAGTTCGTGAACCCGGCTACAGGCCAAATAATGGGTCACATAAAAATTGAGAAATAAATATAGTTTCAAGACTTTTAAATAACCATACAAACTTAAAAAAATTAAATAGTTTTACACTACTTACATATTATGTACATTCGAAATGTACACATTATGTAAAAATTCATACATACATATAAACATACAAACCTATAAACAAATGCATAATTACATTAGTAAGGTAGACTTGGGCTGTTTTCATAGCGGAAAGTTAATCCACATACGGTATTTTCTCTACCCGTTTTCATTATAAATATTTTAAGTTAACTGTTAGTTAGTGCCCATAAGCAATCGATCATTTAAACTTAATTTAGATTCATTTGTATAAGTTGCAAACATTTGTGGAATATTTACTTTAGTTTTGAGTATTAACACAGCTTAGTATTCTTAGCTCTACATTTTTATTTAATTTTTAAGGTAACTTCATATTTAATTTTCTTCCCTAGTCATACCTATTTTGTACACACACGTCTAAAAGCCATAGCTTAATAGGACGGCATTAGATTGTAATGTTTTTTTACTTTTATTTTCAAAAGATGAAAATATTTGGTTTGCACATTAAAATCTGTTTTAATATAATTAAAAACTAAGTGTACGCATATACATATGTACATACATACGTATTTTGAAAAAAAAGGAATTGTGCAGAAGTTTTAAATAAAGTGAATTTTTGAAATACATTCATTCATACATACATATAATAAATTTTAAGTTCGACTAAGAATGCCAGCGATATGACGTGAATATAAAACACATAAACTGCGCCAACAAACTTACCATTTACATATAGACATCGTCTTGTTTATACATACATACTATTCTTGCATACATAAATATATGTACATGTAATTGTAGTCGAAATGGTTTACAACAATTTTAGAATGTAAGTAACTTCATTAAAATGAATGGATTTTGTAAACTCATACATATGTATTTATGAATAAAGAATTCATATGTGTTTGTATATACATAAATACATCAATACATTTGTATATACATACATTTAAGAATATTAAAAAAAAAATCAGCCTTATCATGGGTTTCATTTTCCCCGAACCGGTTTACTTTATACTTTTCGTTTCCATGTAAATACTATAGGCGGATGAAAAATTTTCGGGTGAATTTTTTTCGGGCGAAACTCAGGATAAGGCAGAATAAAATAATCCAAAATTCATTGGGGAATTTGGCGCGTCAGTGAGAAACATTCAGATATGCCAGAACAGTCGGGGGAAACGGATAAACCAAGGTGCGTCAAGTGTATAATATTAAATTAAAAAATTCTAGCAATGGGAATTCCCTTCGCACATATGTATGTACATACATTAGACTGCATCACTCCCCGTACAAAAAAAAATCGGTGTTTATAAAGTTTTTTATTTTTTATGAATAAGGCCATACGACTTTCACCGAAATATTTCGGAAAAATATTAAGATTTACGTGAGCTGCACCGATTTGAAAGTACCTGCAAAAATTGAGGTTTTGTGAATATAACAGTTTTTTAAGCATTTTTTGCAAAAAATTACCTTAGATGCCAAAACAGTTTAACCTTAAAAAATTTGCAGAAAAATATTAAAAAAAAGTTTCAAAGGAAGAATGAGATATTTGATGCTGCTTTTGAATTTTCTTCAAAAAAAGCTTGAATAACTCAGCCAAACTTTACCAAGTTAAACTTATGAGGAATCATTGGAAAGGAAATTCAGCGTTTTTTATTTCTTTGCAAATAAGCTCAATGAAAGCACGAAAGAGAAAGGTAAGACAAACGAGCCTAATTCCATGTTGAATTAAGATGTGTTGGTATTTGATAAAAAAAAAATTGGGACATGAAGTCTATATCGGTATAGTTTTGGCCCAGTTATTCAAGTTTTTCTTAAACAAATCTTTGAAAAAAGGTAAAAAAAAAACATCAAAAATCGAATTATTATGATTCCGTTGAAAAAATGTTTGAATATGTTTATGCAGATTTTTAAAGCTTAAACTGTTTTGTCATATGATGGGATGTTTTCCAAAAATCTCTTAAGAAACTACTTTTATTCATAAAGAAACTCCATTTTTGGAGGTACTATTTTCCAATCGGTCCAGCTCACGTAAATCTTAATTTTTTTCCGAAATATTTTGGTGGAAGTCTTAAAATATAATAAATTTTGTAATCTCGGCGAAAAATCCGCAACTTGTTTTGGTGATGCAGTCTAATGTGTATACATATGTATGTATGTGTTTTAAATTTGTAATTTTTGTAGATATTTTACCATATACGAACTTCGGTTGCAAATGGCTTAATTAATACTAAGCATTAAATTTCTATGACAAAATTTTATTTAGAATAGCGTAACACCTGAATTAATAACAATGCTATTTTGACTTATTGACATTGACGCTGGTAGGTAATAGGCGGCATACACAGTGCGTCTGACTCGTGAGTCGGTTTGGATGTGTTTGTGAAAATAAATATGTGTTAGTTGCACCAACATGACTCCCGTCATGACTCTGAATGATTCAACTGTGTGTAGTTGAAGGCGAGTCAACACGTACACAAATGACTCGCGAGTCAGACGCACCGTGTATGCCGCCTATAAGACACTTGTGTGTTGTACTTGGTTTTTCCAACAACACTTTATTAGGTATGCGTAATCAATCAAACCCTTCAAAGAGAAATACATATGTAGTAACCCAGTCAGAAAAATATAAAAAAATGTACCGTCATTTCGTTTTACAGCAGTCGGGTCTACGTAACCGGAAGGACCCAGATTATATCCCCAAAAACCATTTGTGGAATTTGTATGATGTAACAAGAACCACAACAGTCGTAACTAATAAAAAATTCAAAATTCATTTCATCGAGGGGAGATATACCATGATTCAATAACACAGGCCAGAAACCGGGCTATATATTTTCGAAGGATTTTGATGCGATGAATCCGAATCTGGCCTCAGAATTGCTTTATCAGCTCTGGTTTTTGAGATATCCTAGCCTAAAACTGCAAAAAACACCGTTTTTGCCCATATTTGAGGTTATGTAGCCTTGCAGATGTTTTCCCCACCAAAATAATAGGCTGGCATCTTAAAGTTAGTCTGTTCCAATAGCAGTCCGGTTTACAGGATNTCTGGTTTCTGGGTCTGAATGTTGGTTAAATTTTGTCGGCCTGTGTAATTCAAGTTTTGCTCACTAGTGGCATTCGAGTTTTGTCACTCCCTTACAAAAGCTTTGCACACACACACGAACCCACTCACAGTGCCTTGCTAGGGGAACCAATTTTGTCAAGAGGGAGCGAGAAAACTCTTTTCTTAGCAAACCTTTTATTATTGAATCATGGAGTTATACCACATCGTTTTATGAAAAAAAAATTATTAGTCACGATTTTTTCCATTTCAATGGCGATTTTTGATACGTCTTTTTGCATTTCAGGTGACGATATACCTACCGTCATTTCGATCTTTTGAATCGATAGGTGTTTAGTGCTTTAGAATGGTCAGAGTTTCATAACCTTCTGATTCAGCTTCGCTTATTTAGGAGTGGGAAAATTCCCACAAAATAACAATGAGGAAGTACAAATTCAATTTGGCTACTGGCCTGTTAAGTTTATTTAGTTTCCGTTGCTTTGTCTGCTTTTGAATTGCAGAGCTATTTGAAGTTCAAATAAAAGGTAAAATTTAACTGGAAATTAACCTCAGTTTTTGTTGGTATTCTTAATCGGTAGTCAGTTGACAGACCAAGGGGATTAGGTTAAAACTTGACGTTTACGTCGATGGCGCCAAAATATCAAGATTTGTTTTAGTTTCTGTTACTTCTCATCAAGTCGCTAGCCTGTAGCACCGGGAAGGAAGTCGAAAAAGGACCCTACTAGCAACGAGAAAGGCGATCGCCTGGTTGGTGGCAAACGATAAAGGGTCAGTATAGTCAACAGAAGAGAGCAACACAGAGTCATTTCCACGACTTCACCGTATCGTATTGAGTCGGGGTTTTTCTCGACCTGTTGTTGTTGGTTTTGGTTTAGTTCGGCGAACTCCATCAATCTTATTTCGTCTATAGAGTTGCTCCACATTCTACATTAAATCCAACCTCGGATCAGAAACCTTCTGCTGATTATACCAGATATTACTCCATGCGAATTCCAATTCGGATTTGTGCGCCCCCTGCAACGGATGCAGCCACTTAAGTACCTGTTCAGGCCTTTGTTCACACAGGGGGAGGACCACAGGGTATGAGGCCCCATGCTGCTTAAACTATACGCCACCATTTGTGTGCATAGCCTCTGACTTCCGCAAGGGCCCCTCGGCTTTACGGAGCTCACGAGAGCAACAAATCGACTCCCTTAAGTCGTCGCCCCACTACCTCACTTTCCAACCGCACCAATTCCCGTGTGAGAAATAAACACAAGCTTTTGGTTCCTTATCCCATCTGTATACGTGTGCCAGAACAGGATATACCAGAAAGTCGCATTCGGCAAATGCAATTGCTGCCTTGAATGATGTCACTTTCGACTGGCCTGCGCAGCACCTGTGAGTGGACAAGTGACTTCAGGTCCAAGGTAGATTACCCCACTTATTCTTCAACCCTCGCATAGCGACCAGCCTCCCAAGCGACCTGTTTTCCGGCAGGATTTTACACTGACATAAGTAACTTAAAGCTGCGAACAGTATGGTGGTAGGTGACACGCGCACCACGCTGAGTAGATAGACGATGCGACATTTTACATAATGAACGACGACCCCCCACCGGGGTTGTCCAACATATCATTAAAGTTAACAATAGCCCACCGACTTTACCGATTAAGTATTTCATCTGCAATAAAGCTGACTGGGACAGCTTCGCGGAAGTTACCGAGAGTACCCACGCTGCCCTTTCAACACCTACAAACGTACATGTTGGCGAACGTCAGCTCCGCAATGTAGTCACTGCTGTAGCGACTGCCTTCATCCCGTCCGGATGTACCAACCCGACGAGACGTGATGACAGAGTGGGAACTTTCCACTTGAAAGTTACCGTTAATAACTTTCTGTCCTCCGCGCCCACAGCCACAGTTGTCTACAAAGTACGAAGTCCTCAAGTCACAAGCCGACATCACTAGTTGCATACAGTGGACGAAGCTTTAACTTGTCGGACATCGAAAGGATGCCTTTTAGATGTCGCTTGAACACCACCTGTATAATGGGGCATCTATGCTTACAGTCTGGGAATACAACCTAGTTTTAAGCAAGCAGTTTCTGGTTGTTGGCTGCTACCGGAAGGAGCACATGCCCGGCTTCGATACCTCTGCTGCAAAATCCATCGCCTCACTCTTCAACAGATGTACCAAGGAGATTTCATTAGAACCCGATGTGAAAGTCAATGACGCCGGCAGCATCTGGGAAGCCGACATATAGATCTTGCTAGCAACTTACATATAAGGCCATTGGCCGGCTTGCGGCAAACCATCTAGCGCAAGAACGAGGGAAAATCTGTAAACATCCTAAACACTTACGGTCACATACTGTCTTTCATGTCCGACGCCCGACGCAGAAAGGTTATGGAGATGAAGGAATACAACGTCCTACTATATGATTTCTTCGGAGAGATCCGCCCCGTAAGACTTCACCTACACGAGAATAGACATCGAGCCGGCCCTATGGCTAATTTGGAGACATAGGTTCAATGTAGGCGCATATGTATGTGTTTTACCTCTAGGCTAAATGACTCGAATTATTTATTTCCGCGACTTCTCGATATTGTATTGCATTCGAGGATCAGGCAGAAGCTACACAATGTCATTTAAACTTCATGCTTCTCTAGGCTACATCCCAAGTTTGTACTACTACTTCTTAATATGCTGTGATCTGTTAAGATACCTGTTTCTTTGTATATCCTTAGAGAGGTTTATAAATTCATCAATTTTTTCTTAGTGTATTCCAACATTCCAGCGAGTTGAAGCGAGAAGGATGGGAAGCTGTCAAAGGTAACACCTAAAATTTTCGGGTCATTTGCGGTCGACCATGTATGCCTAAATTCAGCACGATCGCCTCCATTCAAATAGTAACAATAATTTCCGTTGATTTCGTAAGGGAGAGTGCAAGGATCCATGGAATACTGAAGCTAGAATGATCTGAGATATAACTTTGAAAGACAAGCCATGTCATTCCCCGACGTAAAAAACGAAAAGTAATCTTCGTACGAGATCAAGGAAATGCTCACTGGCGGGAAATATTCGAGATATAGAGAGAGAAAGGACACCACCATTCGGAAATCCGTGCTTAATTGTCGCCGCCGATAAGATTTTCCATGTATTCGAGCAGTACAGTGTGACTAACCATGCCGGCAGATCCAGTGTTACTATCACAGTGTTATGTTATCATCCTTTCACATTGGCCAATTGGTTAAGGCCCAACTTAGGGATTTATCCGCGCGTTTATAGCCCTAAGTGCCGAGAGTGTGATATGCACTTTACGAAACCCAAGAAAACGAGGGTAACAAGTCCTGAGATGTCTTCACTACTACGGAAATCACAGATATCGGTTGATATGACAACCCTAAAGTGACAAGTTTCGTGAGATCCAGTCAGAAGCTCCTGGTCCACCACACTGCCTGATCCGAGTGTCATGTCAGATTTTGATGGACCAATCTATGACAAACCGAGCAGAAATAGTCTGCTGGTTTAGGGTTGGGGTTAACTGAAGGCCAACAATTTTAATGAAACAGTTTTTTTTAATCTAAAATTGGTTAACAGTCGAAATTGATTTTTTTCGCAGTTGCATTACAAAAGTTCTTGAACTAGCTAAAAACTTTGTACCATAATTCATACAACATTGAATATTATTTATTTCTTTCAAAATTTTTACTTAGCAACATTTCAATTACATACATACAGGGAATGTTGTTTGTAAACAAATTTTTGCTCTCATAAGAATTCAAACAATTTCGCAGATACCAACCTCGCTAGTAATTTATTGATACAATATGGTTGATGGCTATAAATTGAGTGAGCGTTGCAAAAATTGTAAACATCATTCAATTTATAACAAACAATTAAAGATTTAAAACACACAATTTTCTAGACAGTCATATGGGTATGCGTGTGTGTATAGTAGAGTGGTCCAAAAATGCATGTGAAAAAGTACAGTTGGAATTTTAATGATCTCACCCCCTAGGATTGTTCTTCTCCGAAAAAAATACACCACTATTTTTTTTATTTTGAAATCAAAAAATATTTAGGATCGCTCAATGCGCTTAAAGTGTTCCATGTATTTGTAAACATTTCATAGAAATGGTATAGAATTCCTGAAAATCAATCACGCACGAATTGCTCAGTGGCGGGATCGAGTGATTAGGACCGAGGTTCGATTACTGGTTTGAACAAACAACATCTATAAAAATTGTTTTCTAAAAGCCGTCGCTACTCAGTGTCAATCCTCCAAATATATTTCTGCTCTCATTAAACCCATTTGACATTCGGAGTCGGCGTAAAAGTGTAGGACCCTCCATTTGTATAGTAAAATCACAACAAATTGTGGGCGTCAAATATTTTTTTATTTTTTATTAATAAATTTAATTGTTGCATTTATACCAACCTTCATATATTATAAAGTAAATATGTACATTTTTTCATATACGAAAAAAAGCAAATTTTATTACAACACATTTTTAGGTTTTATAGTTCTTTTACAATTTATTGAATAAATACAATAATTCTTATTTAAAATTTGGAACTAACTTGTTAACGTTTACATACAATTAATTTTCCAGTATATCGATTGTCACCAGTTAAGTGGAAATACGTTGTTATAAACGATAGTAAACAAGATATTTATAGACTAAAGCTTATTTCATTTTATTTCATTTAAAACCACGAAAAGTGTACATAAATAAATTAATATTACAATAAATAAGTAATGAAGTATGAATGGAAAATAGGTAGCTTTTTATAAAAAAAAAATTTAATCATGTAAATGCATTTTATTTAAAAAGGCTTAAATATTATGTAAATAATCTAAATGGATTTGAGCAAGCGTACCTTTCTAGTAGAAATTGAGCATAAACAATTTTTGTGTACATTTATAAAAATTTTCCTTCGTAATGGTAGTAATACATAGACTATACATAAATATGAATAATAGTGATATTTATTCCCTTAAACTGGAAAAACCACAAAAACCTTAAAGGCCTCAGAAGTCTGCGAACTTTTAGTAAATTAAATTTTTTTAATATACCTTCAGTTGCTTAATTTTCCCCGTTTGCGGGAACAACCTAGACATCATTTACAAGCTAATTGGTATTTTTATTTTTTTGTTAATTTAAGCAAGTTTAAAAGTAATACATCAAACGGGAATAACTACGCGCTTAACGTTGCAGTAGTTGTGCATGCAAATTTTGCGTACAATTTTTCATGCACAGCAATTGTTGATTTCGTATTAAAGTAATATTCGGCCCTATCGTTAATTCCATGTGAATAAATCATTCCCATAATTTGACATGCAAAACAAAAACAAATTGGGAAAAATTGTTTTTGTTTTGCTTTGTAATTTTTGGGAATATTTGTTCATGGGAAAAACGCGATAGGGCCGATTATCTTGTTTGTTGAAATTTTAATCCAAGCTAATACAAAGACAAGTAGGAGACCTATTAGGGTGCGTTAAAAATTTCAGCTTGGCGCTGAAAGTGATTCTTTTTTTGAAATGTCAACTTGGAGTGAATTTTCGGCCTCTTAAATGCAATGTTTTCGAACATTTTCGAACGACTTCACTTCAAGCTGTTATGCGCACCAAAGAGTGCTGACATTTTGAACCTTCCATGCAAAACTTTTTGTGAATTATTATTCATTTAACTATGTGCGCATTAGGGTAGCTCTTATAAGGCACTTTCTAAAAAAATTCGATATATTTAATGCGCTATTATTCAGTCAATAGAAAAACTAGCTGGAATAGAGTCCGACAGGATACTTCAATTCACATACGGGAAACATAACGCATTTCTCCTCAAAGTGAACTGAACAATCGAATTTCAAATATGCTTTGATACTACTTATTCTTAGAATTAACGATTTATGCTAACAATTTTGGCTGTTAAAGGATATTGAAGGATACAAATTTTAAAGGACACACATTTTTCAGAGAGGATAACCGACAGCCGGGTTGTGTAGTTATTAGAGCTTTCACACAAGCCATAGCCCGGTTTCATACATTTTGTGTGCTTAAATCGAGACAAATTTAAATTTGATATAGTGTTTCGACTATAGCCAGGCAATGGAAAGAATAGTTAGCGTTGACCGAATCCGCAGAAACTTGGCATGTTCTCTAGTTTTTCTTAGAAATAGAAAGTTGTGAAATATGGCAAATACGGGCTCATTGCGACGCCCTCCATTCTTGAGGGCGAAAACATTACATTTCATCCGATTACGACTAGGGGTATTTTCGATGACAACACTGACAGAGAACGTAAAATACGGAGAACATGCAAAACTATAGCCTGGACATCTTTGTACATACATCGTGACCGGTAATACAGTCACCATTCTTGCGAAGTCCTTGCAATGTGCACGATTTGCAAAGCCGTCTGATAGGAAAACCGGTTTTCACCATGCAATCCGTCCACCGTGCACTCTGCATCCTTTGGTTTCTGAGCGAACTAGTAAACCAATAACGAAAACTAATTTGGCGCCCGCGGCAACCGAGTGGTCAGAACTGTGTACTATTTACATCTCAGGGGTATCCAGTTTCGATCACCACTACGATCCATTCTTACAATCTGTTTTTAATTTTTTCTAATAAATTAAACTTTTTTAGTTTTATGTTATTTCCACGGAAAATAATCAATATTTTTTTAAATTTTAACCAAAAAAATCAACAAGTTGTAGTTGTCGTAAAACCATTTTAACTACACTCACGTATTTGTGTTCGTACGTCCTACCGTAATTTACAATGATGTTTATTTTCGAGTTTAACCAATAAAGATTAAATATAATAACTAATATTTCCTTTTTACTTTTTTCGCTCAAAGATAATAATTATTATTGAATTATATTTTTTCACTTAAGAATAATGATCATTAAAAAAACTCAAAAGCTATAACATTGTGATTTCACAACAGGTAGCGACAATAAAAGGAATACATCCCAAAATTTTCATGTCGAACTTTCAGTAGGTTGCGTCTGTATTGTCCTTTCAATTTTATAATACTCATTATTTTTAAGTGGAAAACTAAAACTTAATAATAATTATTATCTCTGAGCGAAGAACTAAAAATCATATTACATATTTATATTCATTATTTGTGATCGAAAAAATAAAACTCAAATAATAATCATTTCCGTTGAGTGAAAAAATAAAATTCAATAACAGTTATTGTTGTTAAGCGACAAAAATAAAAATTATAAAAAAAAATAATTAAATGCTGATTTAAATTATTTTACTCATATAATGATTAATGGTTGTTTCTCTCAAATTTTTTTCAAGTTTATTTAACATTTTGGAGTTTAATTTTATTAAAAGAGACCACAGCAACTATAATTACATTTAAATAAATAAAAGTCATAATTGAAGGAACGATAAAAAAAATAATTTTCGTAGCTGTAGGATTTTAACCCACGACCCCGACCGGCTCGCTTAATCCGCAATACTGCCATCTGTCTGGGTACAATTTGATCAGATCAACTGCACTGTTAATCCGGATTAAAGTTGCCGTCTGTCTATACTAAAAATCTGGAACTTGAGCAGTTAATTCCCGAGATAATTCCGAATTAACAAGTTGATTCGGATCAACTCTGCCTTATGTCTATACTTTTAATCTTTTACATACACATGTTATTTACTACTTTAAGGGCCGGTTGCTCAAAGCCTGGTTGACACTAATCCCCGGTTAAACATCGTTACCGACGTTATCGACACAATGTTATATGCTTGTAGTCAGTAAAGTCGGTAACGATGTTTAACTGGAGATTAGTGTTAACCAGAGATGGTGAAAACGGCCCTAAGGGTAGTACTTTCACTGTCCGGTTAACACAATTCGGAGGTAGAAGTTCCGGATAAATACAAAGACTGCTCAATCGATCACATGTTATATGTATGCTTGATGTCAAAAACGTCGATAATCATTTTTAACTGGTAGGTAGTGTTAACCAGACTTGAACAAACGGCCCTAAATAAAATATTACATCATTTACTTTGAAAACAAAAGCGTTTAGTTTCAGTACATATGTACGAGTATTTTCAGTTGTTCCTTCCGCCTATTGATGAATCGATAGAGCTTACGAGTTCTTCCGCCAGGCGCCACCGACCTTCTTGAACCGCCACTGTTTTGACTTTTAATTGTACCGTACGCCGTACAATTGGTCAAAAAACAATATTGCTCCGCAGAAAAAAGTACAATTGGTGACGTTATTTATAATCTAAAAAATTTAATCTGAAAATAACGTATGTACCTATACCATATCGAAAAAATTAAAATTCCAAAATAACTTCCAAATATTATCCATAAAATAGGAACGCTACTTTAACGTTTAAATTGTGAATTTATTACAATAGGTTCTTGAAAAATATACTTTAACAGGTTTAATTTAATTTTTCAAATACCAAGTCCCCGGCGCGGCCGAGGGTGCCCTTTATACCGTCAAAATTAAATTTTGTTTAACACCATTTTTTTTTATATAATGGAACGAAACTGATGACTAGCGCAACATTCTTAAAATAAGAGCCACCCTAATGTACATACACATATTGCATGAAAATCTTTAAATTGCTTTTTGTCAAATAGAAAGTGCTGAGATGTTCGGTCAAAAGCTTTTTTTATATCAATTTCACCTAATGCGTCTTTTAAGTTAATTTGTGTTTTCAGGTGAACAAATGAACATATCTACTTACCCGAGTACATGCAAGTTTTTTTTTTTTTTTTGTATTATCAACTTAACGGCATCTTGAAAGCATTTAAATACTTATGGTACTTTTAACCTATAAACTAGGCGTATTTAAGTTTAAGTGGTTTAATTGATTAGCTTTTGAGTCTAATTTTTGTTGAATGTAAACTCAGTTTAAACATTTTAAGGCATCATAATTACATCTTTAAAGTATGTATAATTTTATCAGCCACATTTCATTTACTTATATTTGATCTTTGGTATATATAGAAATTTTAAGCAGCATTTAAAAATCAAATCGTTGGTTAATCAAATAAAAAAAATATTAATGCATACTATATACATACAGCTTAAACTTAGCACTGACTTAGGCTTAGATTGCAGCGAGGTTTTATGTAGGTGGGCGGGTGGGCATGCGAAAGTTAACTGATAGCCACTTGTAAAAGAGCCGCGTTAAAGGTATGCAGGTGTACATACATACATACATACATATGTAGCATACAGCGTTGGGCTTTCGTTACGCCCCTGAACAGCGTCAATTATGGCAGGAAATTTAAACGCGCGAATGGCCGGTGCTCAAGTATACAAGTTAATTAATAAATATGAATATATGTCGATAAACTTGTGCATTTTACGGCAATAACGCATGCTAAGAAACGTAAACAAATTTGAATTCTTAACAAGGCATGGTGCTGGTGGGCGGGGTGGGGCGGTGTACTTCACTTGCGACGGGAGACTTTGCAGTGCCAGTAATTGCTGCTTTACAACCGTGAGCTGCGCCTAAGATTAGGTTAAATATATACAATACATATGTAAGTGTCGGTGTTTAATACTTTTCGGTTCAATACTGCTGGGTGATTTCTAATTTATCAAATCAAGAACTAAGAAACTACTCAAAATATATAGCCATTAATGGAAAGTCGCAAATAAATAAGTGAAATATGTGAAATCTTGGACAAACACAATTCGAAAGCATGAAATCAATCCAAAATAATACCTTTTTTTTTGTAATGAGTTTAGGTATTAAATAATTTAGTATTTAGTTGCTCATGCAAACCAATTTAAAACTATGTAAGTATGTAGCTCATCTTACTAACATTTTCCAAACCGATAGCCGATCAAATGTTCCATTGATATTGCTTTTCGCCAATGCAATATGCATTTATTTGATATGGCAACATTGTCCCTTGCAAGTGGCGCTTAATTATATATGAATGATAATTGTGTAATTTTTTCCACATCGCCCCACACCTGTACCGATTCAATGTATTGAAAATCGCTTTCGGGTTGAAATTGTGTGATATAATTTCGACCATCTTCATACACCGAGTATACATAGATGCCATCATCTTGGAACGCGAATTCTAGGGCAAATTCCGGCCCTAAAAGAGAATACGAATTGGTATTTACAAATGCGTCAGTAGTGTTTATAATTGAATTAGTGTTGAGAAAGCCTTTGCTTATGCTATCATTAATCATAGCTTTATTAGTATGCGTTAAGTGAGCTTTAAACCGACCATCTAATGTGTCGAACTGCGTTTCTTTGTAGTTCATCCATTCGTCATTTTCCTTGTAGTCCTCGATTAGTACGTTGTTAGCTAGATCCCATTTGAATTGATAAGCGACAGACTGTGGATTTTCGTTAACCTCATTTGCAAAGTTGATGGAAAATCTAAAAAATAACGAGACAAAATTTGAAAAAAAAAATTAGCTAAAGTTTGTCAGACTTTTTGAATTTTTCTTTCTAAAACAGCTTAAGTATATATATACATACAACAAGTAATTTTTAAGCAAAAAACAAAACTGACCTAAATTTTTACGCCGACTCCGAATGGCGGATTTTAATCAGAAGCTGTTTTTAATGACAGAATACACTCGGAGGTTTGTCATTGCCTGCCGAGTGGCGACCGCTATTAGAAGAAACGTTTTTTGTTTTTGTTTTTTTATATTTTGCTGTTGGTCAGAAAGTGGGTTTGGACGCAGGCCATACGTCCCACTGCTAACCACTACACCACAGCGGCCGTCGAATTAATCTATTTCCGGCGGTGGTTCCAAATATACCTATCTTGCGCACCCTGACATTGAAGTCCCCATATAAAATACATGGAAAACTTTATGCGCTTTGAGCGACCTCTAAATATTTTTTGATTTCAAAATAAAAAATAGGGGTATATTTTTTCGCTATAGAACAATCCTAGGGGCGAGAGCATACAAATTCCGACTTTAATTTTTCACATGCATTTTTGGACCACCCTAGTGTACATATATACATTCATACACACAAACCAATTTTTTTTAAGAGATTGAGTCATAGGTAAAACAGAGATTTCTCCGTTTTTCGAAGTTAGCCTCCAAAATCGAGATATGGGCCTTCAAAGTTCGAAATAGGACCTTTGGTAATAAATTATGTTTAATTATTGCATTTACAACGATACCAAGTTTTTAAAAATCGGTTAGTAATTTTTTTGTTTAAAATCATTTTTTTATACAAAAAAGGTATTTTTTCATTTAAATGTTTTTTTTTTTCTGAAATTTTTATATACGAAGTATACAAATATGCACATCAGAAGAAAGGGGAATAAATAATCTTTACAACGATATGAATTTTTTAAAAAATCAGTTCAAAATTTTCTGAAATATTAAGCTATTAATTTTTCGAAGATCTGACCTTTGACCCGTTATAATAGATTGGCGCTTACACATATGTTAGTGTTTGGCCAAGCTTCTCCTCCGATTTGTGGCGTGCGCCTTGATGTTGTCACACAAAGCGGAGGGACCTACAGTTTTACGCCGACTCCGAACGGCGATTGTATTTTTATGAGAAGCTGTTTTTCATGGCAGAAATACACTCGGAGGTTTGCCATTGCCTGCCGAGGGACGACCGCTGTTAAGAAAAAACCTTTTTTTCTATATTTTTGCGATGTTGCTTTGACCAGGGTTTGAACCCAGGCATTGTGGAGTGGAAGCGCGCACTGCTTACCACTACACCACAGCGGCCGACATAGCACCCGTTATAGCACCTGTAATATAAGCTTTCACAAACAAATTTATATACCATATAAATAAGAGCAAAAGGCGGACCACGTCCGTATTTTTACTTTTTTTTGCTTTTTACATGCAATAATTAAAAATAATGTTTTACCAAAGGTCCAATTTCGAACTTCGAAGGCCCATATCTCAATTTCGGAGGCTAACTTCGGGAAACGGAGAAATTACTTTTTTTACTTATAACTCAATCTCTTAAAAAAGTTGTTTTGGTCCAATACCCAGCCGAGTGCTGTACAATGTACATGCTTACATATGTTTAAAATATCCAAAAAAGCAATAAAATAAAAAGTAGAACGCGCATCCAAATTCCTAAGTTGCAAATAACGGGTGATTTTTTTGAGGTTAGGATTTTCATGCATTAGTATTTGACAGATCACGTGGGATTTCAGACATGGTGTCAAAGAGAAAGATGCTCAGTATGCTTTGACATTTCATCATGAATAGACTTACTAACGAGCAACGCTTGCAAATCATTGAATTTTATTACCAAAATCAGTGTTCGGTTCGAAATGTGTTTCGCAAACCCAATTGCTGCGAACGGCGACGAATCGACATTTCACGGTCTTCAGCAACACTCTCAGAAACAGACGCAATATTCTCTTCTGTACGCACTGTACGCATTCGTGTGGTTGGTTTAATGTCCAATAAAGTAAACTGAGTGCGAAACTTGGTCACAATCGCATTAATTGTTTGCTCACTTGGTCGATTATGTAGACCATAAATCGGACGTAAAGCGAACCGAACACTGATTTTGGTAATAAAATTCAATGATTTGCAAGCGTTGCTCGTTAGTAAGTCTATTCATGATGAAATGTCAAAGCATACTGAGCATCTTTCTCTTTGACACCATGTCTGAAATCCCACGTGATCTGTCAAATACTAATGCATGAAAATCCTAACCTCAAAAAAATCACCCGTTAGTATGTAGTACATACACATACATACATACATACATGTAGTACATACTATGTACCTACAAACTTATTCACCTACCTACTTGTCAACAAATTTTCTTTATTTATTGCTGCTGTTAATATGTATGTGGCGCCCACAGCATCACAAATAAGCACGTGGTAGTCAAACTACTTTAAATTTAATGACGGTGACGCTTCATACATACATACATACATATGTACACATAAGTACATAAATTGTTGAGCACTTAACTACTAATTTGTGCCGATTTAAAATTAACAGTGGCATGCATTTGTTCATTGGACCATGAGAGAAGTGAAGTTGGTATTTTAAATTGTACAACAAATTCCAATCATTACAACATCACATTCCCATAACGAAGCGGTAAAGAATTCATAAGAAAAAAAAAATGGATCTTTTGCCTACTTTTATTTTAACAACAAAACCAAAATCTTCACACAACCAAGTAAATCAAAGGTGATCTGTTGGCAAAAGAGCGTAATGGTGTTTTATACCTATGACATCATTTCCAAAAGAACGCAGCAAAAAATGTTTCATTTGTTTGCCGGGCAGTAGGTAAGTGAAAAGGCAGTGGAATGAAATATGTGATAAAAGAAGGTCAAAGCATGTCTTGAAATGCTATTGCTTCAACACGTGCTCATTATATATGTATGTACGAGGGCGGTTGAAAAAGTATGCATAAGAATGGGTTTGAAATTGAATATGATTTTTCACAGTCGGAAATGAAACTACTTTAAAAGCAATTTAAAAAGTACTTTTTTACGAACTACAAGTGGTTGGATTGCTTCCTTTTTCATATAAGCAACTAACTTTACTAACATGGCGATGTCCTAGAAGAAAGTCAATTATCCGACTCTGCATTTGATTTAAACTAATTTAAAATGTGTTTATCAGTATTTTTCGTTTGAATACGCTTTCGTCCTGCACTTCACAGATGCTTCTTCATATTTGGAAGAGAAAAATAAAATTATTTTAATTTTAACAATGTTGCCTCTGATGGGGTTCGAACCCGCACATTCTGGAAGCTAACAAATAACAGCAAGCACCTCTGCACGTTCAGCTACAGCCAGACATTTGCTTGTACTTTCAAATGTTTAGTTCGAATCACATAGAAGCAGCAAGTTGATTGTATGACTCTGCATTTCACTCCAAGTACTTCAAAGAACTTCAAAAGTACTGTTTGAATCTTTGTTTCTCTGTTACTTCGAAATTTAAAAAAATTAATTAAATAAAAAAAAACACCCTACTCTTCGTCATACCAGTTTCTGCGTGGGCCGTAGTATCCAACCACCAACCACGAAGAGATTAGAAGATGGATTCAGACAGCTCCGATCGTTGGAGAGTTTTTGTTTAAGCACGATTGAGAGTCGATTGCGAAATTTCTCGGCTTATGTATTTGCAAGTTAGGTTAAAAAAATTAAATTTTGCTGTGACGGATGAGACATCCAATAAACATTTCTTATAAAGCTTACAACTTCTCACCATAATTCAATTTTTGAAATGACGCAGCCCTGTTTCAAAGTCCATGAGTTGTACGTTTTTTTTTTTGTATAATTATATTTTGCATTGTCCCCTTCAATACACGAGTAATGCCTTAACAACTTGATGGTAAAATGCTACATTCGAGATGGTCGCACTATGGTTGCGTTTATAACAATAAAAATAGAGAAAATAGGGATAAATCGATAAAAATCAATTTCTAAATGGTTATTCTATATGCTTTACTGTTGTCATTGATTTAAACGCAATCTACGAAATTTGTTTACCTGTGGTGTCGTCTTCGCTGGAATGACCCTCAAACAACTTATAGACTAGCTTAGGAGATATTCTGCTCCACGCTAGTATCTATTTTTGGCAGCTCTTTAAAATAGTTGATGAGTAAAAATAGTTTATGTGTTTATGTTTCTTTCATTTTTAATAGCTCCAACAAATAGTTAAGTGCCTAACCAATGACTCGTCTTAAGTTTTGGCCATTTTTCAACACAATAGAATTAGTAATTGCTAATTGGCCGCCGTCATAATTTTGTGATTCATTTTTGTTCAAAATTTAGTAAAAGTTTGCGCATTCTTCTAAGCAAATAACTTAATCGTGTGTCAATTTTTAAAATGAAATTATAATTACTATGTATGAATATATGCGAACATTCATGCGTACATATGTATGTCTATTTTAGGATTTCGTTTGCAGATAGCTCTTTGACTTTTGGTTTATGAATACAATTTTTTACTTAATACTTAATCAGCCTTATCAGGAGTTCGATTTTTGCCCGAAATCGTTCACTTTCGTTCGTGTATTCACTACGGGCGGATGCAAAAAAAATTCGGGCGAATTGGTTTTCGGACGAAACTCTCGATAATGCTGGCTTGCTCATGTCGTTCGAATGGACACCGACATTCCAGCTCTGAAAGTATTCAACTCGGTACCCGCTGGTGGTAGCAGACGAAGAGGGAGGCCCCCACTGCGATGGAAAGATCAGGTGGAGAAGGACTTGGCGTCAGTTGGCACAGACGAGAAACGACTGGCGTGCTTTGCTGAACTCGACCAAAATCGCTTAGGCGGTTACAGCGCCAAAAAAGAAGAAGAAGAAGTATGTATGTATATGCGCATGTAAATACATATATATGGTATCCAATACTTAGCTAAATTATGGATTTTCATACTTTTTTTCTGCACAAAACGCTTTATATTTTTAGCAAGTAGTTGGATGACGAAGAAGCCACTTTGAAGGCTGGTATGAAAAGCGTCTGCCCACGCTATAAAAGTTCCCAAAGATTTTAGAAAGCAACTTCGTCAGATAAAACCCTGCTACAGCGATAAAGTGAAACTATAAGCTCAATTTTAAGCATAAAAACATTCATACATACCTTGTTATAAAAAATTCACAATAATATCATACATACATATGTAGTTATGTCACTTTCAGTTCATACAAAAATATTCAATTTTAATTGAAAAAATTGCTTTTATTAATATTTCTTACATAAATAAATACATACATAGTGTACAACTGGACTTTAATTATTAATCAAAATTGATTTCACGCGAAACACTTTCTTCGAGCAGTTACTTATCAGAGTTCTTATCAATGTATTACTCATCAACAAGGCATATCGTCACCTAAAGTTGAAAGAGTGCTAAGTCCATTTTTTGAAATTGTTCAGGAGAGACGAAAAATCGACGTAGTTTCTTATTGCCTGCTATTCTGCATCAAAAACAAAATTTTGAAAAAAAATGGAGTTGGCAGCTTTTCACTTTTAGGTAGCGATGTAATAAAGACATACAGATATGAACAACTTTTTGTCTATCTAAGTACATGTGTAGGTAAATTAGGGTTCATAACTCTCCATACAAAAAATAATAATAATAAAAAATAATTTTCTATCGAAATTATAAAATTTAGTATATTTAGTATAGTAAGATTTGAGCCAAAATATTACGGAAAATATTAAGATTTACGTGAGCTGGACCAATTTGAAAATATGTACCAAAAATCTCATTATTTTGATTCCCTGGATAATATGTATATTGAAATATTTTTGTGCTGAACTTTTAAGCTGAAACTCTTCTGTTATCTGGAGTGATTAAAAAAAAAATTAAATCAAATTTTATTCATAAAAACTAAATTTTATAAGTTATTTTGAAATTGACTCAGCTTACATAAATCTAAATATTTTTCCGAAATAGTTAGGCGGAAGTCTTAAATTATAATACATTTTATAACTCCGGCAGAAAAGCCGCGACTTTTTTGGTGAGGCACACTAATGTACATACATTGTTGTATGTTAATTTGTTAATTGTTAAGAATCCAGATAACACGTGCCACATATCGCTCATTTACCAAGTCGTTATTCTTATTTTCGTTGATTTTGTTAGGTAAAATAAATTGTTTTTATTGGCAGCTAGCTTATCAGTTGTATATTTAATTAATTTAGATTAAGTTATCTTTCTGTAAACATACATATCGCTCATTTGCTTCAATAGTGTAATAATCCAAAAAATACAAATTTCGAGTTGAGTATGCAGATATTAACGAACCCTCTGAAAAAGAGGGCATCTCTAGTGGAAAAATCCAAGGAACCTAGTATCTGAAGCCAAAAAACTCCCTAAAACAGAATGGTTACAATTATTTGATTGTACCTTTCAAAATAATTGTCTTAGTCAAAAAACGCTACAAAGCAATATTTGTGTACAATAATTTAATGAACATTTTTCTGATACATTCTATTGACCAAACCAAAATTTTATTGCAGTGTTTGCAATCAAAAAGAAAATTTTTTACGTAGTTTTTTTTATTAATTTTTATAAATATTTCCACTTCATATGTTGCTTCAACAGTTTCCTTTTTTTTTCAAAACATTGCAGTTTAGGGGTATACAAGGCATTCCCATGAAAGTCAAAACTTAAGAAAAATCTTCATATAGACCTGCTATACAAACTCATTTTCAGTAAAAGAAAAAATGGGACCTAATATAAAAAAAGGTTTGTATTATTAATAACTTTGAGAGCCTCCTATACAATTTTTTACTTGAGGTTTCAACAGTATTAGCAGAATAACAAAGAGTCCATTTGAATTCTATTTCATTATTATCCTTCGCCATTGTTGGCAATACAAGGCGTAGTCAAAAATTGTAGAATTAATAACTATTTGAGATACGACTACACAACCATTATTTTCCTAAATCAAAAGAAAGATCAAAAAAAAAACAAAACAAAAAACATTTGAAAATTTTTTTTAGTTAAATACACGTAACACCCCAAAAACCATAACCTTTGCGCAAAATTATCGTATGTTACAAAGTTTAGATATGCTGAGATTATTGAGAAATATATTGTAGAAGGGTCTCTATATTCTAATTTCTTAGCACATATGATAATCTCGCCCACAAGAAATAATTCATTGTCACATACGATGAAATTTACAGTCAATTTTTGTGGTACCTATTGGGATATAAGCCGTAATAGTTGAACAGGTGATGCGTTATTGGTCGTAAAACAAAGTTGAATCAAAAAGTGAACTTTTATTACAGGTGCCACCATTTTTTTGTTTTAAACCAGTTCAAAAATTTTTGAGATATAAGGGATTTTAATTTTGTGAATATCTGACCTTTGATCCCTTATAGCTCCTACAGTATTAGTTTGCACAAAAAAGTTATATTCCGTTTAAATAACAGCAAAAGGGGGCCACGTCTATGTTTTTACTTTTTAATTGTTTAAATAGGGTATCTAAAAATAATTTTTTACGAATGACCCAATCACTTAAAAAAAGTTTGTTTGGTCCAATACCCAGCCAAGTGCTGTACACTGTTGTTTTACTTCAAACAAATGTTAACATTACAATTTTTAATTTGATTGCACAAAACTGCATTAAAATATAGCTTCAGAACGAAGGTATGCACCGGAAAATATTCGCACATTTATTCTGAATCGTTTTGCTTATATAATTTTTTCACGAAAAACGACTATTTTAAGAGTTATAAACTAGTAATTTAAAAAAAAAAAAAACGACTTCAACTCCCATATAAAAAAATATATATATATATATCTCATGATCCGCTGATCGGATCTTANAAAAAAAAAAAAAAAAAAAAAAAAAAAAAAATATTCCGACGAACTGATAACCTCCTCCTTTTTTGGAAGTCGGTTAACAAATAAATAAAAGTATATTCTTGAATGAGTTTTTATACTGTAGGTCCGGGAGCCTGTGATTTGCCCACTACTGGTGTCAGAACTAGCGCAGAACTAGCTGATTAAGGGCGGTACTGGTTCTCGATCAATCCCAACGCAATGATATAAACTGTCTCTTTTTACACAGCGATGTCCTACGAAGTGGAAATTGGCCTCCCTGCAGAACTTTCGAACAAGTTCTGAAGTTTTTTAAAAAAGAAAAATTTTGATTCTTCGATTTTTTGTTATTTCTTCGTTTTTTCTTTTTACCATTAAGAAATCAAAGGTAATCTTAAATTTTTATATGAGATATGAAGTCGGGTGGTTTTTTGCTTAAAAATTACTTGTCTTTTACAGATTGCATTTCATTTAATTTTTATTTATTCTTTAACCGACTTCAAAAAAGGAGAAGGCTATCAATTCGTCGGAATATTTTTTTTTTTGGACCAAGTTAACCAATTTATATAATTCTTTTTTTTTTTTAAGGAAAGGTGTTACCTCAAAGGTGGTCCCATATTAATTTGGTTTGGATCCGATTATTGCATCATGAATAATTTAACGATAATCTTAAATTTTTATATGAGAATTGAAGTCGGTTTTGTTTTTAATCGACTTCAAAAAAAGAAGAAAGTTATCAATTCGTCTATATACATATTTTTTATGTAAGTTACCGCATAGCTGTGGACCACGTCAACCGAACCGGTCCCATACTAATTTGATGTTTAGATACGGTCATTGCATTTTATGAGAATTGAAGTCGGTTCTGTTTTTTTGCTTAAAAACTAACATTTAAATTTATTACATCTGAAAATCGCAACTGCATCTACCGCGATTTGAATTCGCGACCAACGATGTTAGAGTCGGAGGTCTTCCCTCGGAGCTATTTTCGTATTGTGCAGAAGTGAGAATTTGTGCATTTACTTCTCAGTCAGGGTTGCCACTGACGAAAAAAATACTTACCATTCACTAGAAAAAAATTTACAAAATATGGAAAATATCTACCAATAACTTGTTTTCGTTATTTTAGTAAACAATTTAATTTTGTAGTTTTTCTTAGGTTTTTCAATAACAATTAAAAATATTTTCAAAGAACTAATTAATTAATATTAATGGCATCTTCTCAGTTTCTTTCAACTAAAAGAGAAAGTGATGAAACTAAAGGCAACAACGAAACTTCATCATTTGAAAAACCTTCAACTGGAGTTATTTCAGACAAATACAGTGAGTCAAAAAACGCCCCGTGATTTTTTTATTATTCACAATGTTTTCCAAGTAAAAATTTTTTGGCATTTTTTATATAAGAATATTGTTTGGGCTTTAACCAAACCCATACAAATTAAGAATTCAAGCTAAATACAACATTTAGAAAAATTCAAAAAATGTTTGTCTAAATTTCGAACTTTATACTCTGACTTTTCATAACAATTTAAGGCAGAGTTTTATAGCCCTTAATATTTGAGTATAACCAACAATGTGCAGCTAAAAGTTTCCCGTTGATTTATTTTTATTTTTTTGCCGCCTGTCTTTTGTGTATTTTTTTTACTCATTTAACAATTGCATTGATTTAATTTTTTTGCGAATAATCATAGTGCGTAATTACATATATACATACCTGTCCATTGTTTCTTTTTATTTAAATAATCATTCAAAATACTTAATGCGCTCGAAAATTAATGCAATAAAATAGACTACACTTTTGGAAATAAATTTTTAATATAAAGATAACTACGAAAAATAAAGCGGGAACGAAAAGTTGTATTTGTTTATCAAAGTGGCAACCCTGTTCTCAGCTTTCACATGCTTAATGTGAGAAATTGTGAGGTGAGCGCAACTAGAACAGCGAAAGTTTCAACTGTCCCGCCCTGCATCCCTTTTTCACTAGTTCGGAGAGAGTCATGATATGTGTAGTGCTGAACTAGCGCCTTGCGAGACATGTTTACTGCAGGGTAAATACATACATACATACTACTACATGTATTTCGACCCGCAATTCAGATATAAGAACTTGTCTGGAACTGCCAAACGAAATGCTTAGCAAGACCAAATAAGTGACGACTCTAATTAAAGTCAGCTGTTTAAATTACAAAAAAGCAGGCATATGCAAATATAAAAATACCATTTTTTATGCAAATGTACGGATACTTGCATGTGGATACTTTTACCTTTGCCTAAATGGAATCCAGTTACACTTGTTATTTCGTGCAAAGTATTGGAAGGTTTACAGTACATCGCACTTTTGTATCTCAATCTGATTTCCCCAGAAATTAAAATGTTGCGTGTAAATATGCTGGAGATATTTGGCTTTGGTTTTGATTACTAGCTTAGTCAAACGCCATTGCATGTGTAAAATTTACGTCCCATTTAAAACACATTTCAACTGAACAACCAAACATATTTCAACTGAAGTAATTATTTTTCTCAATATTAAATGGATATTTACACACATGCCAAATATTTAACCAGACGGCGACGCACAATGGGACCACGGCGGCAAAAAATTGTAAAAATGGTCTAGCGAATTCTGAAAAAGCAATTACGCAGATTTGTTGCAAAATACCTAACTAACTAAAATAAAAAATAAATTTTGATAAAAATGCATATTAGCACTTATGGCACGAGCTTAAGGTACATAGATACAAGCAGGAACCGAGAACAAAAAGTATGAACGAAACTAAATGTCGTTTTCGTAGTCAGTGTTGCCAGAGAAAAATTTCGTTTGGAGCTAAAACGGTCGAGAAAAGAGCTAAAAAGAGCTAAATAATACTAATAGTAGCTAAAATGAAGAGCTACATATTTTTGTTAAGGTGGAACATTTATTGACGTAAGATTGTTTTTACATTTTCGGCACTTTTAATAAAACCAACGAATTTTATAAGTTTAAGTGCTGAAAAAATCTTTCAAAACCAAAATAAGGTGCAAAATATGGCACTTAAATATAACAGTGAACTAAAAATACTTTAAAAACTGTTAAAGTCTGTAATTTCAGATATTTGAATTGAATAATTTTCTCGCAAAATTTTTCCAGAAAGTTTAACTTCCAGCTCTACTTTAAGGTAAAATTAGTAAGATATAACAAAATCCGCACTATCAGAAAAAGGATTTTCTTCTAATTAATTTTTGAATTATTTAACCTAGATCCATGAATTTATGGTGGATACACTGCATCTCGAAATTTACATTTTGTCAACGCTTAAGTTTTGGCTTATACATATGTATATAACAAATACAACTAAAACTTTCTGGAGCTAAAACGTGCTAGATGAATGAAAAGAGCTAAAAAAGGAGCTAGGAGCTAAAGCCCAATTTTGGGAGCTAAATAGAAATCTAAAGAGCTAAATCTAGCTCCAAAAGCACCAAAATGGCAACACTGCGCGTAGTTTTGTTCCCAAGAACGCCTAAAACCCAAAACAAAAAGGACAATCATACATATAAGAACAAAACCTTGTGGAACGTTCCCAAAGAGAACAAGATGTGAACAATACTTTCGCGAACATTTCTATGAGAAAAAATGGGAACATAAGTGTCCGGACCATTTTGGCAAACCCCCGTTGACAAACCCCAACGAAAGTCTAAGGAACTTTCTCTCGAAGAATAATTGGGGAACTAAAGTCTGAATAACTTTCCGACAGAACTAAACGGAAACAAATCTTCTGTGAACTATTCGCGAAAAATTTAAGCGAAAACAAAATTTTACTCATAGCGTTCCATTAGTTTGAATGTTAAGATTAATCAAAAAAGAACTAAAAGTTAACTAAGCAAATAAAGTCAACGATAGACTAAAGACACGCACTTTTCTTAAAAATTGTTCCATAAATGGTCAGTTCACCCTAATGATAAACGACATGGAAGTTGAAGTAATCCAGCTTTCCTTTGGCTTTAAATTAACAATCGTGGTTTTCACTGAAACGATTTTTCATACCAATATGCAGACGCCCCCCTCATTCTTAACGTTAAGTTCTGAAAACTTTTGTTCTCTACCAGAACGTTCCCCAGGCATTTGTTCTTGTTTGATCCTTATTATAAAACTTCTCGATATTTTCGTTCTTACTTTTTCCTCATTGGAAACGCTCCCGAAAGTGTCATTCTCATTCTATTCTTGAAAATGTTCCCGAGAGTTTTGTTCGCATTTCGCTCTTTACGGAAACGTTATCGAACCATTTGTTCTCATTTTGTTCCCATTCAAATTGCTCTTAATACTTTTGTTCCCGATTGTGGGAACGTTCTTGACATGAGATTTTGTTCTCATGTAGAATTAAACCAAAACTCAAACGCGTTCTCGGTCCCTATATACAAGTAAATAATAAATTTTGTACATTTCACAGTTACAGAGTGGTGTTGTTTGGAAAGTTGTTATTGAGCTGAACTCATTACTTCTAGACAACACCACTCTGTGACTGCCAAAATGTACAAATCTGTACAAATGTACAAATCGTGTGATCCCTGCTTAAGAATAAATTAGATTTTGTCGCAAGTAATTTAAATTAATTTTTCTATTATTTCGGATATACAATAAGTCAATCTAATTGATTACCAGTTTTTTCAGCTTCTTGTTTGTTTTATAGAACCACCTCTTGTATACTTCATAGAATTTTGTATCGTATACATAGCTGAAGGAACGAATATCGATATGTATATAAAATACAAATGGAGGAAGTTGTAAATATTTGTGACTTGCGAATCTGTTAATCAGAGTCAGCATTCAGCCAAGAGTGGCCGTTTCGCTGGACGAGATCCGTTTGCGATGATAAAACTCCTGCTTGCCTTAGCTCAGCTCTTGTTGTATAAAATGTAGGAAGAATCGAAGATTTCAGTGCAAATACATCTTCGTCTTTTTATTTGGCGCTGTAACCGCTAAAACGATTTTGGAAGAGTTCAACAAAGCAGGCCAGTCATTTCTCTTCTGTGCCAACTGACGCCAATTGGAAATGTCAAGTGAAGCCAAGGCCTTCTCCACTTGGTCTTTCCATCGCATTGGAGGCCTCTCTCTTCCTCTGATACCACCAGCGGGGTCCGGGTTTAATACTTTCAGAGCTGGAGCGTCGGTGTCGGTGCAAATGCATATCGTACACATAATTTAATACGCAGATATTGTAAATGTTTTCGTTTTATAATTTTTAAAAAGAAGAAATAGGAAATTAAATAAATGTGTTTGTTAATTTTCCACAAAATTCATAAAATTTGGTGCTTGTGGCCAAAACCGTTCTGAAGAAGCCGGGCGTATGTATTAGTGAGAAAGTCTTCTTCTATAAATACATATACTCCAAATTTTATCGAAATCCAATAACATTGACCATTTCCGGCCACAAGAGCTGTGGGCGTGGCAGTGCGTCGATTTATACCATTATCAACATTTCTTCATTCCCAAGTCTAGAATAGAGCATATTAGAAATTTCAGCGACTTGGTAGTTCGGTTACTAATTTTGCCCTTAGCTTATATGGTGACGTCCCACTGTGCGACGTAAACAATTAACTTTGCATTAAGTTATTTTTAAAGTAATGAGGCTATTTTACTTTGCTTCTATACGGTGAAATTTTAAATAGGTGAAGTAAAAAAGTAGCTTTCTCGCATTATTTTCTTGACATTTGGCTATCTTATAGAAATTTTTAAATGCAAATTTTCAAATAAGATAGTGTCAAATGTTGTTTCTCAGGTATAGTAACTGACTTTCCCCAAAAAACAAATACATGACCTAAAAATCGTAAAAAAAATCTTATCTTAAAACTGGAACAATTGATTAACTCAAATAAACATAAAATTGCAAACCACTTACTCTTTTGCTCCATCAGAAATTTTTCCATTAATTTGCACTTTGTCCCCTGGCTGCGTAGGTTGAGGCAGAATAGCAATGAACTTCGTTGAAGACATATTGATTTTAGTTTAAGTATTGCCTTTCTGTATTTAAAATATTTAACTATGTTATTTTCTTTAGTTTCCCCTTAGAACGCTGCCGCCTAATCGTAATTCTAAAAAGACGCCAGCTAATTATTGACCTTGAAATTTGTCAAATGAATAACACTATAATTAGCACCTTTTTCGCACTTTTATTAAGCAATTCGCAATTCATTCATAAAATTTTTAATTTGTTTTTGCTTTGTTGTGGTCCGTTGCGTTGCTAAGTGCAATAATAACGATAATTAATTACTACGTCGGCGGCCGTTTGGCACACTTCACTTTTTTACGCGCGCTGAGCAATTTTTCAACGTCGAGAATGTAAGATATTTTAAACAGACATGTAGGTACACAAGCGCTGCGAGTAGAAACTAACTATTCTCTTTGAGATGCAGACGAATACTGGAAAACTTCAGTATGTAAACCGGCTTTTTAAAACATTGAACAAATTTTCGTTTTCTTTGGCTAACGCTAAAAATAATATTCATTACGTCACAGTGGAGCAAAACGACGACTACCTACATATACGCCCTATTCGTATTCACGGCGTCACTATGGCTATCACCTCACCGCTCGCGTCTCGCATACCACTGTATCCGCCTCCGTCGTTTTTCCCAGAGCTCGTACAATGCTTCCGCTTTGTGGCAGAATTCCACTTCGTTGCCGTTGCATTAAAATCGACCAACCGACACGTTTCAATTTCGTTAGGCACTGAATAGCCGAATTTAGCTGCTGAAAGCGCCAAGCACGAGCCCCAATAATGTATAAATTTACTGAGAATTAGTATTGTTATTCCTTCACATACTCGCTCTTGATGGTGGCCAACAGTAGATGGGTAATTGGAGCAAAAGCGGAAGCAGAGCGCCTGTAAATTCCTGAAGAGCATAAAAGAGCGTCCGTGTGTTTTGATTGGAATATTCTCCCACATTTTTTTCCAATTAATTAAAGCTTAAAAAAATGTTCAACACAATTTGAATTTATCGCATTTATGTATCGAAATATAAGGCCTGACCTATGACAAGAACTTTTGCTTATGCTCGTGCGCCTTATTTTGAAATATGTAAAAAAATTAAATTTTTTGCAAGCTTCTTCTTATTTGGCGCTGTAACCGCTTAAGCGATTTTGGCCGAGTTCAACAAAGCACTCCAGTCGTTTCTCTTTTGTGTCAACTGACGCAAATTGGAAATGTCAAGTGAAGCCAAGTCCTTCTCCACTTGGTCTTTCCATAGCAGTGAGGGCCTCCTTCTTGCTCTGCTACCACCAGCGGGTTCCGAGTTGAATACTTTCAAAGCTGGAGGGTCGGTGTCTATTCCATCGTTCCACGGCGGCAAGAAGGCGGCCACTAGGGTCTTGGCTAGGATTGGGGACATGCCAACAGAGCAGCTGACGGGGAAAAGGTTAGAGCGCGCGAGAGGAGTAGTAGCCAGCTTGGGGAAACCGGCAGGCACTGCTCCAAAGAGGCAGCGATCAGCATAACAGGCAGTGGATAGGGTCACCAAAAGACCAAAACAGACGGCCATGAATTCCCTTCTTTCAGGGATGTAGTAAAGCGAGGCGGTAAGGTACTAGCCATCGTCGAAAGAAGGGAGTAGGAAGAGACTATCCCCAAAGAGAAATGGAGGTGGGTAGCGGAAGCGAATACCGAAATCTACCTCCAAGTCCTAGAGGAAAACCCTGGACCTCCTCCTCTCTACTATAATTGTGGCTGGTATCAGGGTAGATCAAAGCCAGTCGCTTGCGAGGACTACAGGTCAGCCCAACTCTTGCACTTGCAATGCATAATTGGAAGATAGGGAAGATAGAGGAGCCGGTAGAAGGCAGAAGCCAGGTGTTGCGGATTCTCAATGCCGAATTGCTTGCTCCAATGGAGCAGAAGGATTGGGTGGTGAGATTCGGGCTTGTTGATGCAACCATGCAGCGGTGGTGAAGAAGGGTTATCTAACAACAGTCAGTCCTCATCCAACTCTGAGAGGCTTACCGTTTTGAGCCGCTATTCTACGAAGCGGACCTAATGTGCACTAAGAAATCAAAAATATGTACTAAAAACTAAAAAATATGAACTAAAAAGAGAAAAATATGCAAAAAGACTTCTCGCCTTTGTTTTGCTTCCCTAATTTTTATTTACTTTTCATATTTTATTACAATTTTATAATGAACACAAGCATATATTGTAATTTTTAATGCCACGACAAACTCAAAATTAATTAATTTGTTGGGAAATAAATAAATAGTTCTTTAAAATTTTTAAAGTTAAAGCTTTCCCGCGAAAATGTTTTGTATACAAACGAGTAACGTGCAGTAACTTTGGGTAAAATACCTTCAGCGCCTTTGTTGTTTATACCATATCGAGCCCTAACCGCCAAAAAAACGTATGCGACATATTTTTCAAAAATTTTCTTTTTGATGCAGAAATGCCCGTAGAGCATCTAGATGTATGTAATTCTGCATCAAAAAGAAATTTTTGAAAAAAATGTCGCTTACGGTTTTTTGGCAGGTAGGGTTTGATATACATACCCATGGCCCTGGGTTAGTGACATTAAAATAATTTGCGACGAAATTAGTACCCAATAGTTGCATGGAATCATCAAATGCTCTTGCAATTGTGGAGTGATTCGTCCGTTTTAGACAAACGACGTTTGATAAAAAATGCAATTAAATATGCTTTTTTGACAGACGCCCTCTTGCAGCCGCACCTACTGGTGAACAGACGCTGCAGATTCAGTGAGCCTTTAAGCCGAATAAGTTGGAGTGTCACTACCGAAGCTCCCTATCTTTCTTCCGTGACCCAAAGCTTAAAGTGTTTTGACTCGATTTGCTCAAAGAGCTAAATTGTTCCTCCAAGTAAAGTTTCGGTGGAAGTGGATCTTCAGTGATTGTTAGACATACTTTCAGTTGAACTGGTATGCATCTAAAACTTTGCTATATGAATAATTAAAATTCTGGAAAATAATATTCTGGATTCAAAATTATTTTGGCCCAATTTTAGGACTTACATATGTCTGCTCTATTTTTTATTATTCTTTTAATTTTTCTCTTTATTATTACGGCGGGGTATTTTTTGGCCATTTTGATTTTTCGTGAGTTCTTGCTGACTCATCGTGCATTGAACAAAATTTTGGTGAATATTTTGTTTGAAGTTTGTCTGCAAATATGTAATTTTTCTCAAACCACAAGCAAAATTTTGTTGTATCTGCATCTTCAAGAAGATTTATTATAAAAATGATTACAGTACTCACGAGTGTTTAAGAACGATTACTAACACAATCGCCTAAATGCATGCTACGTACTGCTGCATATGTAAAAGTTTATGACATATTTGCACATGCACTTCCAAACTGCCATGTAATAAAACTTTCGTAAGTTATAATTTGATGGCAGTTCAAAGTGTGCTCAGTCTAGTCTGATGCATTAAATATTTTTCTCTCACACAAGATTTGATAACTACGTATAATCATATAATGTGTCGAGAGAAACATATTTGCGGAATATTAAATTACAGAATTTTGCTATATAGAGTTTTGAATACAGAATTTTGAACCATAATAGATAACTGATGAGATAACTTTTGTTCGCAAAATAACGCAGCATTACAAAATGGATATGTATCACGTATTGGGGACCTTAAAAATTAGGGAAAAATGAAAGTATGTACTAAGGTTATTTTTTTGTTGTGTTATATGTACATTAGACTGCATCACCAAAAAAAGTTTCGGTTTTTCCGCCGGGATTACAAAATTTATTATATTTTAAGACGTCCACCAAAATATTTCGGAAAAATATTAAAATTTAAGCGAGTTGGACCGATTTTAAAATACCTCAAAAAATGAAGTTTTTTATGAATAAAAATAGTTTCTTAAAGAACTTTTTGAAAAAAGTCCCCTCAGATGACAAATTAGATTAAGCTTAAAAAATCTGCATACAAATATTTAAAAATCTTTTCAACGGAATCGTAAGAACGAGATTTTTGATGCTGTTTTTTTACTTTTTTCAAATATTGGTTTACGAAAAACTTGAATAACTGGACCAAAAATGTTCTGATTTAGACTTATGGGATCTCAGTAGAAAAGTATTTTCACACTATTTTTATTTATGGCCAAAAAAAAACGTCATTCGTGTCCCATCTTGTTTTTTCGAATACCAACACATCTTAATTCAACTTTGAATGACGTTCGTTCATCCTACCTTTCTCCTCCATCCTTTGAATAAGTTTAAAGAAATAAAAAGGGTGAGAAAATACCTTTCCAATGACACATTTTAAGTCTAAATCGGAAGATCTTAGGTTCAGTTTTTCAAGTTTTTCCTATACCAATCTTTGGAAAAAGTTAAAAAACAGCATCAAAAATCTTATCATTACGATTCCGTTCAAATTTTTTTTAATTATTTTTAAATATTTTTATGCAAATATTTTAAGCTTAACCGTTTTGTCATTTGAGGGGATTTTTTCAAAAAAAAATCTTTAAGAAACTATTTTTATTTATAAAAAACTCCATTTTTGGAGGTATTTTCAAATCGGTCCAGCTCACTTAAATCTTAATATTTTTCCGAAATATTTTGGTGGACGTCTTAAAATATAATAGATTTTATAATTCCAATGAAAAAATAGTACCGATTTTTTTTTGTATGGGGAGTGATGCAGTCTAACGTACATAGTACCATAAACATTGCCAGAAAGTTTGGGCAATACTATTGAATTGACAGTCATTGGCCCGAAGTATATATACATGTATACATATGTACATAACAGGGAACGTATCGCAAAGAATTGTGACATAAAGGTACATAAAGATTAAAATACCGATGAATCACTAGAACCAAAATCGATATTTACATATCTTTCATATACAACAGAATTTATTTGTACAAGATAATCATAAAAATACATTGGCGCTGTTTCAGGATGTTGTGAAAATGGTCTTGGATTTACAGTTGGAATTGCATTTGCAAATTTTGTGCTTGCTGCCATGGTAACCGTGTGCATTTTATTGTTGTGAATTTACAAATGCCCTATTCTCATAACGACTGTTGAGTGGAGGGTCGACCTATCTCGGCAGCCAGTTCGAAAACGCCCTATCTTAAAAAACATTTCAAGAATGCCCTATTTCAGAATTTTATTGAAAAACTCCCTATCTATATATATTTGATTGAAGAACACCCTATCCCATAATTCGGTTCAAAAACATCCTATCTCACTTTAAAAAAGACTCCGACTGATGCCAAGGCTAGTATCAGCCAAAAGAATCGGAATCGGCCGTTTTTGGCCGATTCTTGAATGAGGTATTGTTATTTAGTTATATGATTGTTTTTCTCTCGTTATAAAAATTTATAAAAGCATTTGTTCCTAAAATAAAATTATATTCAGGATTTATTCGGCAAAGAATCGGTCAATGCTTCGGCCGATTAAATGCTGAATTAAATTCATTTCAAGAACATACGCTTTTATAAGCTTTTATAATAGCAAAAGAAAAACATAATAAAATAACTAAATAACATAACCTCATTCAAGAATGGACCAAAAACGGCCGATGTCGGTTCTTTTGGCCTATACTAGCCCCGGCATCGGCCGATTAATCGGTCGGACTCTACTTCAAAATGTATTGAATCGGCAGCTGAGTAGTGCGTTTTTGAAACGAATTCTGAAATAGGGCGTACTTGAAAAATTGTATGAGTGCATATGCTCGACAATTTCGTTTGTATGGGAGAAAATGCCTGCACCATCAGCAAAATAAAAATGATTAAAAATTAATTTTTAGCCTTTTAAAATTTGCACTTTAACCTACTACAATTTAATGAGCTACAAAGCTGCATACCCAGAATTTTTCTGAGTAGAAAGTTTAAAATTTCCGGGTGCAAATGTTAAAGTTTGTGGAATTTTCATACATTTTATACGAAGTTTGAGATGTGGATTGATGTGGAGCTGGTTAGGTAAAGTGCTAAGCTTTTATAAAAAAAATATAAACATTAAATAAACAAAAGAGAAATAGCCAAAACTAGTCAAAATGTCACTTGACTTAGTCAGCTGACCATAAGTGTAGCTACATATGTACATACATACATATCTACATATATATATTCCTCTGATGTTCTGTGTATAGCGGTTTTTTTCGACGTATTGCATTATTTTCATAAAATAACGATGCAAATTCCAAAATCCCGATTTTAATCTGCTCGAGTATCAAATTTTAAATTTATACTACGCTGTAATTTGTAACATTATTTCCCAAAAATTCACTTGCTCACTTTTATGGAATCCACGTTACAGTTATTAATTTAGTTTTTTACAGGCGTCCAAATAAAACGGTTTATAAATAAATAAAACGTATTATAATAAAACGTACATAGTTATGGCTGGTGAGTTGGTTATCCCTTGATTTAGCGTGGTTTCGCAATATAATAAACAAAGAAATTATAGTTTAAAAAACTAAAACCTCCCTATTATAATTGCGATTCGTACTGTCATCAGGTAAGAAAATTGAGAATAGAAATCACTGCATCTTTTAGGCGCATCAATATTACATAGTTACATCCCGAGTTAATAAAAGGAAGGTAATAAAAAATTACATCACTTAACCATTTCACTGAGATGGTAGAAGCACATATATACACTTTTAAGTTCATGAATCTAATAAGTTCATGCAAATTTTCTCCTAAATAGGCATGGAAATGCATAATCAAAGAAACGGAAAAACCCCGTTAAGTTCGCCCTGCGAATACGCAAGTATCGTTTCCGTTTAGAGTTTGTTTTAATTTCCTACTGCAGGGCGACATCTTGTGATTTAAATATGCGAATTTATCCTACACTCAAGTGGCTGCCAATTTGACAGCTGTCATATTTGACATCTGTCAAATTTGTTGACGATCTGGCAGCAACGCCACTCCTAACCTTCCTTTTTACATTAATTTCTTTGCGGTGTACACGTGTTTTCCAAAATGGCACCCGTCGAAGTTGCTAAAAAGTCCGCGAAAACGGGCAAAAAGAACCATAAGCATCCGCTAAATAAATATCTTAGCGGCGGAGTGCTGCGATACTCCAAAAGCCAGGTAAAAATTGTGGAAATGTGATGGTGAAAAAGGCAGACGAAAGCGCACTTCTTCGGGCAGCATGGCGCTACTTTGCCATTAGCAGCATGATATACCACTTAAAATTGAGTGAAAAATGCAATTTAAGTTTGTTCGCAGTTTGATAATCGATAATTTCACTAAATAATCTTTTACGCAAAAAGTGTAAATGATTTAGTAATTGTTTTAATTTGCAGTTTCTAACATGTACACAGTTTTACACATCCATACATACATGTGTTCAGTGCCGTAGCTTGCTTGTCATCTTTATGATAAAGCCCTTTTAAGATATCAAGTGAACTAATCTAATTGTTTAATGTCTTATTTGCAGATGTACAAGCGTCGCGCTTTGTACCGATTGAAGAATGTGAAACAACCTATTGTTCCGAAAACCAAGATCCCCATCAAGAAGATAAAGAAAATCAATGGACCGAAGAACGGTGGTGAACGTACCGTTTACCTAAAGAAACCAAAGGCCAATTATCCTACCAAACGTTTCGTCAAGAAGCGTCCCGCTAAGGCTTTCTTTAGCAACCACAAACGCAACATTCGCCGCAATCTTACTCCTGGACGTGTTCTGATTTTGTTGGCTGGCCGCCACCAGGGCAAACGTGTTGTGCTACTGAAGGTGTTGAGCTCTGGACTTTTGCTCGTTACTGGTCCATTCGCTTTGAACTCCTGCCCATTGCGTCGCATTTCACAACGCTTTGTCATCGGTACATCTTCCAAGGTGAATTTGGGTGATTTAAAAGTTCCACAACACTTGGATGATGCCTACTTCCGTCGCTTGAAAATCAAGAAGGATAAGAAATCTGGTGAGGGTGACATCTTCGCTGTCAAGAAAGAACGCTTTGTTCCCAACGAACAGCGTAAGAAGGACCAGAAAGAGGTTGATGCTGCCGTGTTGAAAGCAATCAAAGCACACCCAGAGGGAAAATTCTTCAAGAAATACCTGCAAAATATGTTTGCTTTGCACTCATCGCAGTACCCACATCGTCTGCGATTCTAAAGATTGCATAGGGGACGAAATAATGAATGTTGTCGCGCATTCAGGTTTTCTTTGGGATTTCCGTTTTTTTAATTTTTATGTCAACACTTAACTCAAAAAAATATAAAATTAAAAACAAATTGGAATTTGTTATCAAATAAGGGGATTTTCTGAGGATCTCAGAATATAACATGGAAATTTTATATTTGCGCAAATGGTCTGTTTCAATGAAAGTTTTTTATATGAAGCGAATACATGCAAAGTTTGCATTTCCGGAAGCATTAGCTTTTTGTGTGGATTAGGATTTTCAGCGACCAGTTTCAAAATTTTAAACATTTTAGTAGGGGGAAGGGAAATATATAAAGATTAGCCTTTGAAATGTGGGAGCGCCAGGTATTCAGTATTTTTCTTGATAACCAATAGTAATTAAAATACACATACGAATGATAAATCTTTAATAATTGTTACATACACAATTTATTGCTTTTATTTGGAGTAATTTGCATGAGTGTGTTATAAATATCGTGAATTAAAGCATAAATAGCCCATAATTTATATGCATATGCATTCATATCTAAGTAAAAATAGCAAACGTAAAAAGTAGAATATCCCCATATCCAACTAAATGTATAATTTTTTTACTTAAACTATTAGGCACTGGTGATAAACCATAATTAACTTATTAAAATCAGAATTGTTTAAATAATAATCACGCATTTAATATGTATAGCATCTTTATGTCCATTCGAAGTAATTTTGTAGTATATGTTCAAAATTCATTTATTCCAAACCCATTGCATATTTAAACTTGCGTCTTCCTTGAATATACCACATAGTCTCGTGATAGGATCGTGGCAGTACCTGGTGTACCGTCTCATTTGATTTATAAGTACTATAGAAAACGTTTGTAGTAACTTGATTACTACCACCGGCACTTGTATCCAACACATCCGCGACTGTCATTATTTGTAGATAGTTCAATTCCGTATATACAACGTAAGAGGTTAGCTTTATAAACGATGCAACTGGAACGGGCTTTTCAAAGCTTATGTCGCAAATATGCAACAATTTTGGCCGTACGCTGCAGTACAGGAATGCAGCCGTCCAACTATTTTCCAAAGCCAAACGCATCAAAAATCCGCCGAATACTGTATTATGCGCGTTGCGGTTTTCCGGAAAAGATGGTATTGTTGTTACTGTGCTCCATTCGGACATCCAACGCGCATTAGCCGGCAACAAACGTTTGTTCAATTCCATTGTATTGGTATCCGTGGTACGCTTGTAAATGTCATACATCAAAGTTTGCTCAAAATCATTTGGTTCTACTCTAAAAATAGATTGCGCTTGGATTATTTGGCGTCGCTTTTTGCGTTCTTCACCACCGGAAAGTATTTCCCTCTCTTCATCAGTAGCTGGTTCAATGGGATTTACTGGGGCGGCGCCGGTATTAGTGGCATTACGGGCACCCATAAGAAAGAGCGCACGAGTTATTTTCTTATATTCGCCATGATGCTTTTGCTCTACCCAGACAACGATTTCCATTGAACTCCGTCCAACCCAGGACGTATGTCCAGAGAAACGGATATCTTCTTTGACGTCGGTTACCAAATCGCTAAAACTAACTTTATCCACCAAGATCGTGACGAAGGTGTATGGCAACTTAACATCGGCGGGTAAAGTTGGTACCTTAACATGCTGATGAGCAACCCATACTAAAAGGAACAAACAGAATATTTAGATAATTATGTACATATATGTAAAGCGTTAGGATTTCTATGTTCTTATCAAGGCAATTTTGGTGGTCACATAGTGTTAAACTAAAATGCATAGATAGGGTACATAAATGCACACATATATATGATTCTGCGAATATATGTACATACATTATTGCTTAATAACTTTTGTGGTTTTCCCATAAAAAATAATATACATATACATATGTATGTGTATTATCAGTATTTACGGGCGGCTTTGTACTACCACCAGCAATTTAGTATTATCTACTAATCTTAAAAATCACAAATAAATACCTGCAAACGCATCCAAATCTTCCATTAAACGTCCCATACGTACGTTACCTAAATGTGAGACATAATTATCTTGTAGCTTCAAATCCGTACTGAGTGGAAGCGCAGCTGTCGTGTAGGAATCCTGCATTGAACGTGGCGGTAAATCTTCCGCTTTGGGTGTGTACTTTAGCAGATGTTCACGGCTCCTGGGTATGGGATGGTAGCCCCTTTGCAGACCCAAGCGTTGTCTTATCTCAGCTTGTACTATTAAGCGATTTATAAACAGTAAAATAAAGTAACGTACAGTGAAAGGTATTGTAAATTGATTCAGTTTCACCTTCATCCATAGTATGTGTCGGCGTCCCCACATCCTGCCCCTTCAAGGCCGTTGCAAATTTTGCAATAGATCTAAAATTATTGAATAATTGCGTGTTACTGACCTTGAAATCAGATATTTAAAAACTTGTCATGTGCATAACGCTTTGTTATACTTACAGCAAGTTTGTTCTGGGAGAAAGTTGTTGACGTAATAAGGCAACTGCACCTATTCGCAACACCCTCATCATTTTGAAAAGAATAATTTAGCAATCCAATAATATTATTTTAATAGGAGTTTGTACTCTTGGCCTTTCACTTGCTAAAACCAGTCAAGACTTTTTGTTTACAATTTGCTTATCTCGAAGAGGTTGCCAACTCTTGAGAATGATTGTTCAGAAATTTTCACGATGTTGTTAAGGAATAACTACATTGTTTTCATGCGAATAGAAAATCGGACGTTCTAAGCTGACATTTGTATTAAAATGAGTATATATTTTTCAGAAACAAACTAACTTTTCCCCGTTTAATAATTCTAACTACTGTTTGGATAGCAGTTTTTTCTTTCATTATATGAGGCACGGAAACCCTAATTTAAGGAAACAGCTGATGCGGGTATTTTACAATCCTCTTGCAAGCAGCGACATCTCTCGAAATATGGGGTCGCCTTGGAATGAGTAATCATAAAAATGCTTTAAGTCATTTATTGATTTTTTTTAAATAAATAATTTGCATTGCTTATCGTTTACATAAAATTCAAGAGCTAACAAATAAATGGTTAAAATTACTACATGCATACGTAAAAAAATATCACATGTAAAAAAAGTACATATAACATAATCCCGAAAGTTCAAATAATTATATATGTGTATAACAGTTTTTACTTAAGCTATTAGTCACTGGCCGAAAATCACAATTAACTTATAAAAATCGCTATAGTTAAAATTAAGCATTATGTAAATATTTTTAGCATCCTTTAGCATATTCGATGGCATTTACGTATACCATTTAAAATCCATTTATTCCAACCCCATTGCATATTTAAACTTGCGCCTTCCTTGAATATACCACATAGTCTCGTGGTAGGATCGTGGCAGTATCTGATGTACAGGCTCATTTGATTTATAAGTACTATAAAAAGCGTTTGTAGTAACTTGACCTGTGCCACCACCACTTGCATCCAACACATCGACAACCGTCATTATTTGTAGATAGTTCAATTCCGTATATACAACGTAAGAGGTTAGCTTTATGAACGATGAAACTGGGACGGGCTTTTCAAAGCTTATGTCGCAAATATGCAACAATTTAGGGCGCCCACAGCAGTACAGGAATGCAGCTGTCCAACTATTTTCCAAAGCCAAACGCATCAAAAATCCACCAAAGACTTTATTATGTGCGTTACGGTTTTCCGGAAAAGATGGTATTGTTGTTACTGTACTCCACTCGGACATCCAACGCGCATTAGCCGGCAACAAACGTTTGTTCAATTCCATTGTATTGGTATCCGTGGTACGCTTGTAAATATCATACATCAAAGTTTGCTCAAAATCATTAGGTTCCACTCTAAAAATTGATTGTGCTTGTATTATTTGGCGTCGCTTTTTCCGCTCTTCACCACCGGAAAGTATTTTCCTCTCTTCATCCGTAGCTGGTTCAATAGGATTTACCGGAGCTGGACCGGTATTGGTGGCATTACGGGCACCCATAAGAAAGAGCGCTCGAGTTATTTTCTTATATTCGCCATGATGCTTTTGCTCTAGCCAGACAACGATCTCCATTGAACTCCGACCAACCCACGACATATGGCCAGAAAAACGTATATCTTCTTTGACATTAGTTACCAAATCGCTAAAACTCACTTTATCTACTAATATCGTGACGAAGGTGTATGGCAAGTTAACATTGGCAGGTAAAGTGGGCACTTTAATATGCTGATGCACAACCCATACTAAAAGGAGCAAATATGAAAATAATTAAACAAAAAGGTTTTTGTAAAATGTTAAGATTTACATTTATACACATATGTATATGCTCTATCAAGTTGAATAAGTGCAAAGAAATTTAAGAATAAAATACCAAGTGTTTTGAAAAAATAAGACATGTATGTGCATACATACATACATACATATGTATGTGTGTACATCAATGCTGGGCATTCAATGAAAAATAAATAAATTAATAACTTTGTTGAGTATTAAAAATACTTGTATCATTATGTTAATGAAAATAGTCATTAAGTTTATTTCCACAATGTCTAGTAGCAATTCGGCAATAGATACTTTTGAGCAGTTTATTTTGGAAGTGACATAAGTCATTTCATTCCGTTTGACTTTAGGGACAATTTGTACTTTTATCTGGACGCGCCTTTTATTCGTTCAATTTAATCAGCTAAAGGTAAATGGGCTTTTTCATTAAAGATAAAGAAGGTTTAAAGAGCTTTATAAAATGACGTTTTCATACATTTTTCAATTCATAAACCATTTTTAAAGGTACATTATTTTTAATGAAGAAGGCCAAAAAAGTTTAGTCTTTAGTTTATGACGATAGAAAGATTTACACTAAGACGAAAGCAACCATTTAAGTACGAGAGGTGGAAATGACTAATAACACTTTCAAAATAAATGGGCAATAGGTACGTATTAACGTACTGCAAAATTAAATTTTTTTTATTTGCTCACACAAGCTCTTGGCTCAATCCTTATCCATTCGTCCTGAAATATACTAGCCAGAAATGCGATTGCTTTATAAAAAAGAGAACCATTTAGAAATATGACGCTCTAGAAAATAAATTTCTACAACTTCACATACGCGGTTTTGCATTTTGCTGATACGCGGTATTGCATTTTGTTGATACGCGGTTTTACACTTTAAACGACGATATATAGACTTTTAATTAGACAATTGTTTGATAAATTTTACTATAACAGGAGCTTGCAAAATTCGCTAAATCTCTTCTCGTATATGTATACAATGTAATTAATAATGCTGAATATGTCGGATGTGTCGCATGTGTTTCTTGTGTTGATTTGATTTGTTGTGTTTGATTTGAATTTATTCCATAAATGGTGTTACAATAGCTTTTTTTGATATTTAAGTATGTATGTACGTACATATGTATAACATTGTTCCCTGGTATTGGCACAATTAAGTGCTTTCGCAATGACCAACCAAAATGCATAGACATACATACATACATATGTATATACGAATAGAATGGCTAATTAACTTTTGTTGTTTTCTCTTAAAAATCACGTATTATCAGCTAACACAACAATTTAGAATTATCTCCTTACGTCTGAAAGATCACTAATAAATACCTGCAAACGAGTCTAAATCTTCCATTAAACGGCCCATACGTACGTTTCCTAAATGCGAGACATAATTATCTTGAAGCTTCAAATCTGTACTAAGCGGAAGCACAGCTGTGGTGTACGAGTCCTGCATTGAACGTGGCGGTAAATCTTCCGCTTTGGGTGTGTATTTTAGCAGATGTTCACGGCTCCTGGGTATGGGATGGTACCCCCTTTGCAGCCCCAAGCGTTGTCTGATTTCAGCACGCACTATAATATTGATAGTGAAATAAAGTAAAGCACAGCGGAAAATTCATAGATTCAGGTTAACCTTCATCCATTGTAAACGACAGCGTCTGCACATCCTGCCCTTTCAAGGCCGTTGCGAATTTTGCAACAGTACTAAAAGTATTTAACAATTGCGTATTATTCACCGTGATATTGATTTATTTAAGCATATTGAGTGTTCTCTGCAATAACGACACAACTCAAAACTGAAAAATAACCGTTACTACAGTTAAGTGTCTCATGTCTCTAATCCTTACTATATCTTTATAAAGCGGTCATAGAGATTTAGTAAAAATTAGAAATGGACTAGACAAGGCTTGGAACATGCGTTCTGTTCAGTAGTAAGGTTTTTTTTTAGTTTGAATTAGTTTGAAGCCGTGGCGTTATTGCAGAGGACAATAGATATGTAGGTACTTGTCCAAATGCATATCAATTTGTTATACTCACATCAAGTCTGCTTTGAGAGAAAGTTGTTGACGTAATAAGGCACGTGAACCTATTTGCAACACCCTCAACATTTTGATACAAATAATTTAGGAATCCAATAAGAATATTACTTAAATACGCGTTTGTCCTTTAGTTGCTAAAACCAGTCGAGCCTTTTTTCACCATTCTCGATTCACCGAATCTCGTAGGGGCTACCAACTCTGGAGGAAGACTGCTTAGAGCCTAAACTTTAAATTTTCACAACGTCGTAACAGAATAACAGGCTACTAAATGGACAAATAAAACTAAATACTTATTTTCAAAAATAAACTAACTTTTCGCCGTTCGCTAACTCAGACTACGGTGCGAACAGTTGCTGTTTTTTCTTTATATGGCCCTCTGCAGTTACCCTGCAGGAAAACTTGAGTTAGAGAAACAGCTGGTGCTGATACTGTGCAGCGACATCTCCCGACTGAGTGGGCACACAGTAGCAAAGTTTTAAAGTGAAGGCAGGTTAAAGTTTCACACTAGCGGAAGTTAACTGAACTTTCTGAAACCGGATTGTTAAGCTATTATACGTTTTTTATTTAAAAATTATTAGTTAACGAGTAACTTTATTTTAAATTTAGAGAAGTGGAGAATCGATGACGACTAGTATCCGAAATGTTGAGGAAAAAGTATGGCAGTGTTGCGTTTTTCTTGCATGGCGAAGGGCTGCCGAACAGGGCTCAAAGAAATCTTGCGCAAACGGTCCTTAATAGGTTAGTTGATTTCCTGTTCCTTAACTTAATGGTCAATTAACTTGAAAATAGTTTCTTTCAATTTGAATTAAGTTTCACTGAATCTGGAAATAGTTTCACTTGATTCGAATAGTTTCGCTTAATATGAAAAAGGTTTCATTAAAATTTTAAATGCTATAAATGGGACTATTAACACATTTTCGGGGAGAGAGAAACGAAAAAATAGGAGAAATGAGTATAAATATGAGGACTCGCAATGAGGCCTCAAGAATTTGATCGTAAATAGCAACTGGATGGCGAACCTGCAGAAGCTACATATCGCACACCGTCTTCAAAAGAGACACAACTCAAAATTTGTGATTTTTGAAATTATGCGCTAAAGACGTACTCTTTTATTTACCTTTCAGCAAAATCCGGAGCAAATTTTTATTATAACTTGTTAAAAAAACAACTGATTACCATGTGCTAAGAAATAGTTTTGCGCATTTTCTGACAAACGTGCAATTTTGAGTTGTGCCCCTTTTGAAGACGGTGCGATATGTATGTATGTATATGCCAAATTAAAAACCTGCTTGAACTTGAATCAATTCGAGCAAACTAGACGTTCATTAAGGTAATTTTTAGTTGTTGAAAGTAGGCATAACGAAAGGGTCGTTCAATCTCCGCCACTATAAACGCGTGCGACACCGCCACATTCGATTGCGGCTTTGCGTGTTACTTCTAAAACTTGTGTTCCCTCACTAGAAAAAATAAAAAATCGGTTTTATCAAAAAATATTTCTCGTATGTAAAAATTTGCACGTGTATTCTTTTATTAAGAATGAAAATATTACAAAGTCCTTTTTAAAGCATTTTTATATTTCCGAGTCCAAGTGGCGAACATATCGCACACCCAGATCTAAAGTGCGATCAACTAAAACAACATGATGACTTTTTTTTGCAAATACAATATTTTTCTTAACCATTATATACACTAATAAAAAGAATTGCTGTTATACCTGTACGTTCATCAAGCAGTTATATTTCCCGATCTAATTTTTGAGACAGCTCACTTTAGATCTAGGTGTGCGATATGATTTTTTTTTTTTGGAGTCAACTTGGGCTGGCTTTCCTTTACTGCCGATTTTCTTTCGCTTACTGTATCGAATTGTGTGAACTGAATTAAACCTTTTGCACTTACAAGTACAGTCAACAGATCACTATTTTGTTTAAAAGTCGTTAGGGTTTATTAAACACTTTTCAAAACCGTGTTTTTCCGACCAATTTGCTAGGTGCTCCCTATGGGCTGGTGGTGGTATCGTTGGCCCATGCCCTCTCTGAACGGCCGGTGGATGGTCTCACGCCGCTCCTTTTCCTCCCACCGCAAACACAACGATCGGCCGTAAAGGAAAGTTTCCCTGTTAACTTTTCCGCATTAGCTTATAGATACGAGTGGTTTATCAAAGAGACTCTTTTTTATTTTAGCTAGTGCACTAGCCCGTTGACCATCGGTTTTCTCACGTTTTATGTTCTTGGCGCCAAGAGGGATCATTGTGCTGTCATGCAAGCGTCTACGAAATAGTTTGTAGAACTGAAGAACTTGTGCGTTCGCCCAAACCTGTTTTGGATCGAAGTCTAGTATGCGCAAAGAATCCATCGATTTTGCACGCGAAAGAGCTACATAAGCTTGCCCAGCTTCAAACACTTTAGACAACGACATTTCAACGCAGTCCAATGTTAGACCTTGGCTTTTGTGTATTGAAAAGGCCCATGCCAACTTTAGCGGCACCTGCGTTCGTGTTACTGTACCACCAGATGCAGTCTTTATAATCCATTTTTCTTGCTTACATAAATATTCGCGATTATTCTTAAAACGCACCACTGGTATACCCTTTTCAATGCGTACAACTACACCTCGTGCTCCATTTACCAGTCCAGAAGCAATATTAATGTTTTTAAGTAACATAACTTGTGCATTTACTTTTAAATAGAGACGAGAAGTTGCTTGCAACTGAGAGTCCAACTGCTTCGACATATTCGCATCAGAATCCTCAGCTTGGAATAATATCTTCTCACCGTCTAAGCTTTCAAGTTTAGATTCATTTATTGATTGTGCGTCATTCGTATGAGAACAAAGTTGTGTGGCCAAGATTCCATCACCTTCAATTTTTTGTTTTGATGTAGCACGCAGCCGTTTAGTAATTTCATCATTCACATATCCGATGCGGATGTGATTAAGAATTTTCACAAATTCCGGATCGGATTGCCTATGTACTTGTTTGAGTTCAAAAACGCACTGAATGCATTTTTCCCAAGCACTAGATTGAAAGCAAAAACGTTGTGTTGGGGTAGAGTTATAGTCACTTTTAACCACAGGTGGTAGTTGAAGAAAATCTCCACAAAGAATTAATTGGATCCCTCCAAAGGGTTTGTCGTTCTTGCGTATATGTCTTGCTACTGCTTCTATTTTCTGAAATGTTCACAAATATTTAAAATAAAATCATTTAAGACTAAGTTATAATTATGTATTTTCATACTTCAAAGTACTGCCCATCTAACATTGAGATCTCATCTATAATTAATCGCTTGCATTTACGCCATATCAGCGCACTCCCTGGACGAGACGCTAATTCAATACAACGTGGCAGTCCATAATCACCACCGCCTATACCCGCAAAGGCATGTAAAGTCGTACCTCCTAAAGGGATACATTGGGAATTGAGTCTACATAAAAATATTTAATTGCTCACCTATAAGGCATGCTGCTACACCTGTAGAAGCAGTCGCTACAGTGCCATCCGGTGGCAGAGCAGATATAATTTTACGTAAAAGGAAACTTTTCCCTGTACCAGCAGAACCCGTGAAAAATATGCTCTTGCCGGAGGTGCAAGCACGTAGCACTTCCAACTGTTCTTCGCAAAGTTTTACATTTTCTTCAATACCAAGCGACTGTGTACTTTGGTCTTGGTAGAGCCTTTTAGCGGCTGGTGCCTGTGAACTCACTTGTCCATTTGCGCCACTTAAATCCTCATAACGGCGTTTTTTCGCAGCCAATGGCGATGGCGTTGTCACAGAGCCCTTTCCTAGCAAACCAGCCTTTTTTCTGGCCATTATCATTTCGGTAGTTGTTACTGGAGAAACTTCCTCAAAATTGCTAGGCTTACCAGAAAGCATGTGAGCGCGTAACTGTTTCTGTGTAGTTGCTTCATCTTTTTGCTCGCCATTAAGTTTAATGAATATAGTGCGCAGGAAATACATTAACGTACTAGGTGGGGCATTTGATAGATACATTGCACAGTTCTCTGCCTTGAAATTGATCGTTGCTTTACCCTCAGACATAAATTTTTTGTGTACCATTATGTCCTTGAGCTTGAATTTTATTGGCTTAGCCTTTTCACCGGTTACATCAATGAAAAGTTCCCTCACATCATTCCGTATCAGACGTAGCGTAGCTGTTTTGAAAGTTACCTTCTTTCCAGTTGCACCCACTGCATTTGTCCACAAAATATTAATTGCACAAGTTAATACGGCATCATTTATGTCCATTTTAATTCAAAACTTTTTTCAGTGATGACACGAAATAAAAAATTTTTGTCATATAAAACGAATATGTAAAAAGAATGACACCCGCCAAAATGGTTGACCTTTTATTTTGCCTTCTTCTTATTGTCGTATATTCACAATGAGCATCCAAATAACCGGCCGTGTTCACATACTCGCAACTCTCGCGAGTACCCAGTTTTGATATTTTTAAACATCAGGTGCTGTCAATTCTTTTGAAAATCGAGTTCTGAGTACTTTTGGTAACGATACTGCCAGTGCTAGAATGCTCGGCTTGCGGTGCATGTTCGTCGTTTGTGGGGGCTCACGGTTCACGAGCGTGTTCACAAAAAATTCAAAAATTTTGAACGCGACCGAACACAATAGAAGTATCAAGAGAAGAAGGACCTGTCTACGCTTCCTATGAACAACTATAACAACTTAGCAAAAGAAAAAGAGGCAGTTGACGAGATTTTTTGGTATCGGCCGGAACCGAAAAACATTTGAAGCCCCTTTCACAAGGGTACATTGTAAGTTTCGGAGGGTTCTTAGGTAGGGCTGAGGAGGAGAGGCTTTTAACCACGGTTGACGAGGACGCGGTGATGGCGTTGTTGGAGTATATACTGCAGATCAACTTCCAACACTCTAAGCCGGCATCCGAAAATCTTCTTATCCACCTTGAGCAAGGTGGAGCCGATGTAGTCCTGATACAGGAACCGTGGCTGAGCAGTAACAGGATTTCTGGGATCAGGACGATGGAGTATAAGTTAATGGCGCAGAAGCAAGCAGGTAATCCAAGATCTTGCATGCCCATCAGAAGAGAACGAAAAGCATTTATTTTACTAAATTTCAGCAATGAAGACATTGTTACGTTTAGTCTGGAGGGCGGCGTGGCAGAAGTCTGGCTGATATCCGCATACGTGACACACGGTGACGAGGTGGAGTCACCTCCGTTACGCTAACCGACAGAATGCCGCTATGATTATTGGAACCGATGCGGACTCCAGGCAAACTTGTTCGGGACGGTCGGACATTAACTCAAAAGTGAGTCATTTTTTATTTTATTCTAAGCGAGGACTTAGCCATTTGTAATAGAGGTAACGAACCTACATTTGTCACTGCTGTCAGGCGCGAGATCCTTGACCTCACCCTGGCCTCTTCTTCTCTGTTATCTCTGACAGGAGGACTTCCGACAATCACTCCTCAGATAATAGGTATATTCAGATCACAGGATGAGCGGATGAGCGTCCCAAAGGTATTCATTTTACAAATGTTAAGAGGACAAACTCGGGTCTCTACTGCAGGAAGCTACGGGAAGCCCCACAGGATAACTGTAATCCTTTTGACAGCTCGATTGAGGACCTGGTGGAAAAATTCACCACCGCATAAAATACTGCCATCGAAAACTCGTGGCCATTAAGTAGGCCTTCAGGTAAGGTTAAACTGAGCTGCTGGACGTTGAAGCTGTCGGAGCTCAGGGCGTCGAGTAGACACCTCTTTAACAAAGCGAAAAAGGGCAACCTACAACATGATTGGGAGCTCTATAAGTCTGAGATTAAAAAGGCTAAGCGATCATCATGGAGGGTATTCTGCGAAAACGTGGAAAGGTTGCAAGGAAGCATCTCGTTTCAGGCGTATGCTCTCCAGAAATCCTGTTCCTTGGGTTACCTGAGAGATGAGTCGGGTGGCTGGAAAATAAGCGGAGAACAGTCGATAAAGCTACTTCTCGACGCCCATTTCCCAGCTAGCCCTGGACCGTGTAGAACTACCGGTTTAAATCTCATGGGCTGCTCCGTTTCTTCTAGGGAGCTACTGGAGAAGCGCCACTCAACTTTTTCAAGACATTTATGTCACCGGGACCTGACGGCATCATTCCAGTTCAGCTGCAGAAAGTAGCGGAGTTGACATGCCGTTAGCTGACTCCTATCTACGTGAGCTGCATAAATGGGGATACGTCCCATTGGCCTGGAGGAAGGTGAGTAACTTTTATCCCCAAAGCAGAAAAGTCCTCTCACGTATCCCCGAAGCACTTTAGGCCAATTAGTCTCCATTCTTTCCTGAACTGTATATAAGAAACAGCATGCCTATATGAAGGGCAGGTCCGCGGAATCCGACCTGTATCATGTTCTAAAGGGTATAGAAGAGTCTCTGGAAAACAAAGAATTCACGGTTGGGGCCTTTCTGGATATTGAGGGGGCCTTTAATAACGTATTACCCAAGTCGATTGTAAACGCCCTAAGCAAGCTTGGAGTTGAGACCAACCTAGTTGCTTTTATCTCACACATGCTCTGCGACAGAACTGCAAGCTCTGAGTGAGGGAGCGTCTCTACAGCTTAAGGTTAGTAGGGGCACCACGTAAGGTGGTGGGGGAGGGGATTGTCTCTGGAGTAACGGATTGGTATATATCTTCACGGATGGGTCGAAGCCTTTGGTAACACAATGGACATTCACTCATTGTGTAAGTGAGCCCTTTGCAGGGCTGCCACCTTATCTAACCTAACCTCTATGAAAGGAGACAAAAATACACCTCACAGATGGAGTGATCAAACCATCAAGTCGTTTGGGTTTTTCCATCATCTGCAGTGAGGACCCAATTATTGCAAAGTGGCAACAATGGTTTGGTTAATTCGAGCGGCGATTCAATTCCTGCCCACACAACTTATATTTCATAAAGCGTCGGACCAAGTTGTCATATGATCACATAATCCGCGGCTGATCAGTGTTATTCAAAGGCCTCTTCTCGAACGAAGTGCTTCGCATACCGGGCGATCTATCGAGCTACTAAGCTTTATATCTGTTAAAGCGGACCTTTTCCTGGACGGGCGACCCTCTTTTCTGCCACGCGAGGGGAGCTTTGTGGATACAAAGGAAAAATTTCAACTTCAACACCCCTAAAATAGGACGTCAGAGTTTCTAGAAAAATGCCAATTGGACCTGCGCCTCTACTAAAGCTTCGGCACCAATGAGATTTGATACGGTAGGGAATGTTACAAAGGAAGTACAAAGCAGATACAAAAACCACACCCACCAATGCAAATACTCCTTGGAAGGGATAGCCTGTGGATGCACACAGGGTGTAAGGGAAGGTCTTGGACTTCACCAGAGCACCCAATTCGGTAACGCAAATCATTTCGATCATCAAAACTCTGTTATACATATGTATGTATGTATGTATGTATTAAGTTGTTCTCAAGCGATTTTATTTATTTAATACTAAGCCCAAAAATTTACAATTTGTAGTTGTTCTTTATCACAATTAATACATACTTTAAAATTCGGTATAGTTCCTTATAATTGTATTTAACAACTGTTATTTCGCTCTTAATTAAATGATAGAAATATTAAATAGTATGATTAATAAATGAAATATGTTTCACTAATTTACTCACAATAAGAAATGCACACTGATACGATTGATTAATTATTTATTACAGGATCTTTCAATGAAAAATATAACAAATTGTAATTTATGGAGCTAGAAGTTAACACATTTGTCTAATTAGTGTTAAATAAAATAATAAGCTATATAGCAAGTAAATAAACATTAAATAAACTTAAGGCTAAACATTTCACGATACATTAGTTTAACATTTTACTTCGAGCCTTTTGTTTATGCACTAATACCTTTTAACTAGCTTACATACATAATTAAATATATCAATTTTTATTTGAACAGTTTTATGCGTACACACATTCAGTTGAATTAAATTGCTCCATCAAATTTATCTGAATAAAATTTTCAAATTTACTTTTAATAACATTACAACATTGCCTACTTTTTATACATAGTATTTATATTCTTGTTTATGCTATTTTTTAATTCTAGTAATTTATACTAGTCTAGAAATTGTTTTTGTTTTTGTTATTATTTATTCTATCGATTTGTGTTAAAACCATAAAGCACATTTTACACATTTTGTGTAGATTTGAGAATAGTATTGTATTCGAATGTGAACGTGTCAATTTGTGCTTAGAGATATTCATAAAATATGATCCAGTATATGCCGTTGAGACTGGCGAATAGCGCAGGAAAGAGCACTCTCGATGTACGATCTATGTAAATTGCCCTTTTTAAACGTTCTTGCTGTGGCGTAAGCTTTGGCTTGGGTGGCTCGGGTTCTGGCTTCGGCGGCGGTGGTGGCGGTGCAATGGTTGGTGTTAGTATGATGCGCGACTCTTGTCGTGGTATCCAAGGGCCATCGGCATCGAGTGGTGGGCGTACGACACGGCGTGTATGCACAACCTATCGGGAATGGAATCAATTTTAAGATCTGAACTATTTAAATTGCAATAAAGTAGTTTTAAATTTACTAAAATATTGAAAGCAGAGTAGTTGTGAAACTTTGAAGAGGAGCTAAAGTTTCTCAATTTCGAATTTGTTAAAAAAACAGGTTCTTAATAAATATTGAAACTATTTTAATGGTGTAGTAGTTGGTTTTAAACTCCTTGGTGAGTAATTCAACGACTTTTGTGCCAAGCAGAATTCCGAAAGAAAATAAGTTAGGATCTATCTTTATATTCTTTATGCTGATCTCATATGCAATATAGCTCTTTGGGCAAAGGACGACACGCGTTCAATATCGACCATACGTGGCGAAGAGTCACACCCAGCAAGAGGTACCCTTGCTTTTACTGAATATGGTCGATCTAAAGCGGTGGTGTGCACCGACCTGGCTGAGGGGAAAACTTTAAAGAGCTGATGCCCGCCGCCGATCTAGAGCGAAAAGTTCGATAAAATCCGTAAGTCCGGGTGTTTATCTCATTGCGGCTATGGACGGAATGGCACTACTTTAGTGTGTCTTCTAATCGTGTACTCCGATCACGTGGCGCCGTCAGGTTTTAGTTAGCCATTTAGGAGTACCGTTGCTCTGCCTCCGATGTTATATTTCTTTCTACATTCATGTGGCCGGAACCGAAAATGTAAACAACTCTACTCTACAAACTGTTATAGTAGTCGTTGCTTTATGAGCTCGTCGAACAAATGGCAACCACAGCGGACAAATTTGTTGTAAGTCGAAATGCGCAAAGTCCCAACATCAACTCAGGCAGTCACTGCATAGTACGAAATGGACTTCAATCCAAACGGCTTGGGCAGTGGCAAAAAGCGAGCTTAAGCTTCGACTCGGTTTAAAGTACGAATTATTGAGGTTGAGCTCACATTATCAGTGCAAGAATTAAGTCTGAGCTTCAGCTATATTTTTATACATAGGAAACAGTATGGACGTTGAAATGGTCAACCTGAACACAGGGGCAAATGAACAGGACGCACAAATAACCACAGACTTTAAGGAACCCTTGATTTCGTCTTGCTAAAAAGCTATTTGAACAAGTGGTACTTGCTGCTGAGGAGAGGATGCGTACAGAGAAAATCTATTCCTCGCCAGCCCACAATTACGTCAAAGGGAAATCAGGACTATTCTACAAAAGTCCTTGTGTCACGGGACCAGTGAGTTTGACGGCCATTGAAAATGTGTCGAGGGTGACATTGTTACCGACCAGCTACCCCAAAACGCCCTCCTCTCTTGATCAACTGCAGGATTCAGGCGGCGCTCTTGTAGACGGTTAGACAGCTCCATAAAATCAAATTTAGCGGCTATACTCTCTTTACGGGGTTGGATAGACATTGGCTGCGGAGACTGTAGAGTGGCTTCGTTGGTGGCCCACAACTTTAAAATGGAATGTCAGCGGAGCTGGATGATGCAACCGCTGTTTCAAACCATGGATATACATAGGCTAGTTTCCGTAGACATCCATTATTCCCGTTGATAGTACTCTTGTTCTAGATGAGGCTAAAAGGGTAGATTTTCTGGTAGCCAATTGGAAGTTTTACAAGAGGAGTCATAGAATCCACCACTGAACTCACTATGGCCATCGAGCCTTTTTCGGCTAAAAATTTGCACAGGCTAAGGTTCTTGATCAACTATCAACTAAAGCAAAGAACAGGGCTCTCGAACTTGCACCAGGTGCGGCTGTCGAATAGAAATGCTGTTGCTCAAAGGAATCATCTCACTCACCAATCCATTCGCGGACCTCCACTGATGGCACAAGAGATGCAAGGACGGGGGAGTTATCAAGAGTGATCAAGCGTGGCCAAAAACAGAAAAAAGTAACCATCCCAGGCACATCAGGTGCCCTCAAGTAAACCTGCATGGCGCCAAAGTAGCCTCGGACGTTTTGTGCGGGTGGTTAAATAACGAGCTCTTGAATGTCGCATTCACCCAGGGGGCCTTGATTTTCAATGAGCCTATTAAATTCCTCTCAAATTAATGTGATGGCAAGTGTGATACATAGTGGTCATACTCGTATGGACTAAGGTACCAACCCCTAAAAGAGCTTCGCGGTGTGACAGCTGCGAAATGCCCCCAAGTACCGATTTGAAATCCTTAATTTTTAGTATTTCGTCCGGCTAGGTTCTCCAGTCTGGCGCTGAAAAAGTCACATGAAGCAATAACCAAAATTTTGTAAATCAAACCTCAAAAATCCATGCTTTTCGTACAGCCAATTGTATGGGGCATATTCTCGAGTGGGACACAAGGTGGAAAAAATATTGTACAATATACATATACAAAAAATATGCCTTTCTCCGCGCAGCAATGTTAACCGGGAACACTGGTGTATGCTACATATGTATGTGTGTATGTATGTACGTATATCGACTCACCCTTTTATTTTTGGTCATCTCATCGAATATCTTCTCAATTTTCTCAATCTTTTCATCAGGCACCACTTTGGCTGGTGTGGTCGCCGGCGCAGGCGTTGGTGCTGTCGCTGGTGGTTTTTCGGGATCTTTTTTCGCCGCCGCACCCTCTGGCACTGGTTTTGGCGGATATGCTATCGGTTTCGGTATAGGTGTGTCGCTTAATACAATATTTATCAAGCAATATTCCATTAATGCCATAAATACAAACACTGTGCAAACGGACATGAATGCATCGACCGCCTTTAGGTAGGAAACAGGCGGTAAAGATGCTTGTGACTTCGCATGTTGCGTGGATAATGTCAGCAGCGAAGTGACGCCGAGTGTAACGCGCGCCGGTGCTGCCTCCGGTTTGATCCAAAATGAGACCCAAGACATAATGACAATCATACAAGTCGGTATATAAGTATTGAAGACATAATAGACTAGACGGCGTTTCAGTGTGAAAACGACTTCGAGGCAGGTGAAGTTACCCGTCGAGTAAACTTGTGTACAATCTATGAAAGTTGATGGCATACAAAGAAAATATTATTCCAATACAGTATGTTTGTGTGCTTACCCGCAGTTTGATTGTGTATCAGCGCCACCTGTGGCAATTCGATATTTTCATCAACCACTAGCGGCGTCGTAGGATCCCACTGAAAAATCATATCATCTGTGGTGTGTGATACTACATATTTGGAAATTTCAAATTAGTAGTGAAATGGAACTTTGTAAAATATCTTTAAATTTCGTCTAATACTTACAACTTTCCATTTGTAGTTTACATTCTTGTGTGTCATGTGGATAAATGGCGAAATTCATGATGCATGACAATTTTAAGGTTAATTTCACCATATAAAGTATGGTTTTATCTTTATATAACCACATGTAGTGGTTAGGAATTGTCATTGTTTGGAAAGTAACTGATTTAGCATTTTTGAAGAATGAATCTGGTCGCCACATATTCTTCAACCAATCCACCTCGAGTAATCTGTACTCCTGTGTCATGTTCTCGGGTAGTCGCAGTCGATGATCTTTCCATGTTTGTGCGAAAAAAACGTCCGCTACATATGTCATTGAATTCTCGTCGATCGAATCGAGACCCATTACAGTGACGTGAAAATAAACGATTGTTGGCTGTCCATCTTTTTTGGGAGGACGCATTTTGTCATAGCGTTTTATGTCTTCGGGTAAAATGTCTGTTATCGCTAAACTTTGTCTGTTGGGTGTGATAGAAATTAGTTTAGGTTACTTGATGAATAAAAAAAAAAAAATGTTAATTTTGGAGGAAACTTACTGGTATTCGCCTGTTGTGAATTTCTCTAAACATATTGAGAATATAACCAGCAGGAAAATTTGGTATTCCATTACTGTTAAAATAAAAAACAAAACAATTTTATAATATTTATATGCTTAAGAGAAATTCCAATTCATAAAAATGTGTTTATATAACCAATAAATTTATAATACTAGTTTACTTTTACCCGTTTCACTGAATGTAGAAGATATTTCATCTGCGTGTAACGTTAGGTGTAATTTATTTCAATAAACCTCATATGTACTTAAATGTTTCTTCGAAATTTTACCATTTGTAACTTACTTTTTTAACCAAAAAATGGTGTGCCAAAGTGGGGCTGAATGTAAATCCAGCAAAAACCACTATAGTACCATTCTCAAGGAAATACAAACTTGATAGTCTAAAAGCGATAAGGCTAGATGGAACCAACATCATGTACCAAAAAGAGGTTAAATTCCTAGGAGTAATACTAGACCAAAAACTACTCTGGAACGCACACGTAGAAGAAACTGCGAAGAAAGCTGTAAGATCATTTATGACGTGTAGGTCCATGGCAGGTAAGAGTTGGGGCTGCACACCAAAGATACTGAGATGGATCTACACGACAATAGTACGACCCATGGTAACCTATGGAGCCATCGTTTGGGCCGATAGAACTTCAAAACTTGGAGCAATCAAAGTGCTCTCCAAGATACAAAGGCTGGCATGCGTATGCATAACGGGAGCCATGAGAACCTGTCCAACCGCATCCTTGGAGGTTCTTTTAGATCTTACCCCTCTTCATATTTACATACAGACTCAGGCGAAAAGAGCTTTACTGTGGATGACTGGTACCAATATCGGGGCAGCAGGGTGTCTTGGTCGTGGGAAGTTAGATATTTTTACGAATAAGTTCCCTGAAATTGCAATAACGAGGGATACCATGCATCCGAGGTTCAGCTTTACAAAGAGGTTTAAGACTGAACTGAGTAATAAGAAGAGCTGGGCAGGCATATCCGAGACATATCGGATAAACCAAAACATGATTACCTGGTACACTGATGGCTCATTGACCGACGAGGGTACCGGGGTAGGGGTAGTTGGACCGAGGATAAGATACTCGGAACCCATGGGGAAACATATGTCTATTTTCCAGGCTGAAACATACGCCATAGAAAGATGCGCGGACTTTAATATCAAGCGAAACTACCGGAATAAGAACATCGCGATCTTGACCGACAGCCAAGCGGCTATCAAGGCCCTCAGATCTCACTAGGTAACATCTAAACTGGTGATGGAGTGCCTCGACAAGCTGAATACTCTTGGTCTGACCAATCGGGTTTGGGTTCTCTGGATTCCGGGACATATTGGTATTAAAGGAAACGAGATTGCCGATAAACTAGCGAAGAAAGGTGCATCAACCCCTTTCACCGGTCTAGAACCTTTCTGCGGCCTGGGAAAAGGGGCACTCTCTAAACTAGTTCGGCTAGAGGAAGAAGCTCAGAGGAATCACTACTGGGATAATCTACCAGGTCTAGAGCAGTCCAAAGCACTTTTAGGAACATATAACCTAAAACGATTCAAGGAATGTATGAGCTTATCAAAGAATAACTTAAGAATTGTTACAGGAATCCTGACAGGACACTGCAGGCTGAACTACCACCTGATTAAACTGGGAATTTACTCGCATGAGCGATGCAGATTTTGCAGGATGGAAAACGAGACTGCACAGCACATCTTAGAAGAATGTCCTGCACTGATGCATAAACGCAAAAGGCACCTGGGTGAACATCTGATAACCAAAGGCGAAGTGAAATCCGTAGACTTAGGTTCTATACTAAAGTTTCTCTCGGATACTAGATTAATAGATACACGATAATCCATTAAAGGGGGTACAATAGATCTTAAGGCCGCAGTGCTCTATCCCCAACAATAATAATAATAATAATAACTTACTTTTTTTAAAGATCATTTAACTTAAATAATCAAGTTTCGCATTGTTTAAAAAGTTTTTTTTTCGTATGGAAGAAAATGACTAACATCGTCAAGAAATAAAATTGCTAAAAATCAACGGTATATCTTACCTATCTCAAAAGTGTAGTTACTTTACTAAAATGGGATGGGCTACAAAAGTCGGAAATTCTTACGAAAGTTTATCGATTTTTTAAATATTTCACGAAATTTTACTGGCTAAGAAATTCATATACCTGACCTAAGGTTTGTTCTAGAGTAATTAATTAAATTTTTTATTGAAGAATTTTTCTATAGGTGGCTATTCTCGTCTGGACATTTCAGTATTAAAGCTGTTTTAGTCCTCTTTCAATTGCTACCAAAATTGTTTAATTTTTTGTTTTTATTTCGGCCTTAAAAAATATTTGGCCGAGTTTAACTTAAAAAAAAAAAATTAAATAATATAAGTACATAAATTAAGTAAAATGAAATGTAGATGGCATTATTATATTTGAAAAAAATCTTAGCTAGTGACGGGTCGGACAATATTTTGTGACAAATGGATCGAGTCACTATTGAGGACACATAGTTCGTGAGTAAAATGAACACTACTGATTTGATATGAATATTTATTAAAAGGCCCTTATTTAAACAATTGATTGTTTTGTTGTTGTTGGAAAGCTAACGTATTTGTAAGTTATATTNAAATTTTTTGTTTATCAGTGAGCTCACCCCCCCACCTACCTTGCCCTAAAGTTTGGCACGTTACTTCTGGGACACCCTGTATACATATGCGATGTAAAAATGTATGCGTTGACTTTAAATTTCCTAAAATGTTTAAATCGACGCAATGTTGGCGAAAAAGGAAATCCCACAGCACTTCACTTTTCGATCATAACAGAAACTTGATCTCACGTAGATATTCCCTTGTCCTTAAAAAACGCGCTCGCTAATATGTATATTATTATTTATATGTACATTCACACTTTGTCAAGGATAAATAATGAATGTGCGAAAACAACGTAACCTTCAAAATATGTACATAGCGAGCCATATCGATAGTAGGTAAATCAGCGCCAATAATTGAACAAACCCTTCGACTAGTGTCACTGACAATGACAATCAAAATGGCAGCGGAAACAACAAATATTTGACAAGCAGGTGAAATTCAAGAACAATATGGAATTACCTTCAAGAAGGCTGCGCCGTTCCATGGATCGTTCGACATATTTCCAGAAATAGCATCAAATATAGTGACGATGCACCCGCTTACCGAAGAAAATATGTATAAGCCGAAAGGTGCACAAATAAACACATGTATGTATGTACATATGTGCACCAATATACATTTGCAAATGCCCCGAATGCATCATACACAAACACGCTTAAGAATGAATATTGTTCACAAAAAAGAAAAGAAGGAAACGAAAAAAAAAAACATGAAATGGCATCAAAAGCCGAGCGCGCGTAATTCCTTTACCGCCTCAGGCTGGCAGGAAGGCTGCGTGGTTTGAGTCTTGCACTAGACCTTCTTGCGCAGATGCGGCGGTCACAATAGCGACTTAAATCACAATTAAAACCACTCGACTGAAGGGGCCGCCATAAGTACCTGTGTGCGCTTTTATGGCACATTGCCACACATTCGGCGGAGAAATGGCGGTATAGAAGAGTACAACGTGACAACGCGACAACGTCGTCTCGGAGGTCGACTTGAGTATGTGTTGGGGTCGTTGTCTAACGTCAACGATGCTAGCAACACCGATTAGGTATTTAAGAATAAAAAAAAAAAAAAACATCAATAAAAGAGAATCGACATTCAGAAAACGTAAACGAACGGCAAGGGCATTAGGAAAGACAAGTTATTGGGGAAATATGCACATTAAACGGGCCGATGGCGTATGAGTAACGTTTAAATCGTTTGTCGTGGCGTATACGTAACTTATGGTTGAATAAAAGTAGAACTCACTCATGACCAGGCAAATATTTTTTTTAAGTTGGCTATTTAAATCGGATTTTAAATTATGTTCCTTGTTAGGCGCAAATCTTGCAGTAAATTTTTGACCAACTTCCCGTTGACCTAGAGACTTGAAACTTCACAGTTGGCTCAGAACCCGATGACAATAGTTGTGTTTGTTTACAAATTATCCAGCAACTGAGAATTAAAGTACGCGAACGCAAATCCAGTAATAATTGGCAACCTTTATGAACAGCTGACAAATTTGTTGTTTATTCGCAGCAAATTTCTAATAAGAAAATATATTTTATATATAAATAGATCCGTTTAGTTTCCTTTTCAGTTCAAATTGCATCCAGCAACATGCGATCAGCTCTTTTTTGCACTGTCAAATTGTTACAAGTAAAAATGTATACAGTAAAAATCCAGTAAAATATTGCAACTTCAGCTGTCTCTCTTCTCGCGCTCTCAATTTCCACTACTTTGTAAGTTTTTTGCGTACGAAAACGCCAAAACATGACCACTCGTAAAATTTTTTACTGGATTTTACTGGAAATGAGTAAACAAAGTCCGATATTTGAAAAATCCGTTTTAACAGTCCGATTTGGTTCATATTAAGAACGTATATTAGAATAACTCCACTAAACATTTTGCCGAGTCGATATATTTGGTAAACCTATATTAATGGTGAGATTTCGTTCATATTTAAAAAGTTTGCTTTAAAAATATTTGTATTTACAATTAACTCATTTAATTTTTAGTTCATCACTGCTCACTCATTGTTATTAAATTACATACTTGTGACTCCTTTCAATATTGGGCCTTTTTATTTGTATTTTGGCACATTTTTTAGATGATTCCGGCTGAATTTTAAATTTTACTAGTGAACCCGCATGGCGTTAAGACGACATTGAGTTTAATATTTTAAACAGATGGCAACACTATTCACAAATCTTAATAAATATTGGAAATGTTGCAAAAATTGCAATTTCTCGCGAGGATCGCTTTTCTCAATGTAACGCGAACTGATCTTTATTTTGTATAAAGTAAGCCAAGCAGCAAAAATTTAAATCTAATTTTATTATTTGACACCGCGTTTTTGATATTTTCAAATTCATAAGCTGTATCACGTAAATAAATAAAATGCGTGCACAGAGAAGCTGGGTTTGGCAGTATGCCACAAGAACAGAAAATTGAGCCTATTCTGTGCAATTTAGTCCTTTGCTGCAAAGGAAGCAGCACAACCGGGATCATGCGGCATATTCAAAATGTCCACAAAATCTTAAATTATTCGAACAGCTTGAATGAGTAAATTTAGTATGTTATAACTTTTGAGACTTTTAAATAAATACATATGTTTTTGTGTTACCACTAGCCACAAAATATAGAGGGTAATGAAGCAAGCTCTTCATCAGTACAACAAACCAGAAATTTGCGAACAGTGCCTTACCACAAAGGTGAAAAAAAATGTATCCCCAACGAAAGAGCAGAGGAAATACGTGAGGCGTTGACTAAACTTATCGGACGTAACCAACTACCGATTTCATTTGGTTCCAGTGAAGGAGTTCAGAAGTTTATGAAATTGGCAGTGCCGAGACTGCGAGTTTGTTCAAGGTTTTAAAACTAAAATAGCTGAAAACTTGAAATCAAAATTGTACTTGCATAAAGAAAACATATTTGACGTTACACCACGAATGAAGTCTTCTTTTTTCGATCCCAGATACAAATCATTAAGACATGAACATGAATCTGTTCGCAATGAGATACTATCCTACTTAAAGTCGGAGTTAAGTGCGGAATATAGCGAAGAGGAGACAGGTAAAGCAAAAAACATGCATCCGGCTTCAACAAACGATATTTCTAGATATTTTTTTCAATAATGCAACAAATCCTAAAAGTTATTTTGAAATGGAATGGGAATCTTATACCAGTGAAGCCGAAATTTTATATGATCAAGACCCATTCCAATGGTGGTGCTCAAGAAAAAACAAGTATCCTTTTCTTTCCGCACAAGCCAGATCATTTCTTTCTATTCCCGCAACGTCAGTAAATTCTGAACGTTGCTTTTCTTCTGCTGGAAATATTAGGAGTGTACTCGTACGCCCAACTATCTAAAGTTTTAGAAAACTTTTACTGGTTTTGCGTTCTCGTACCCAAAAAACTTGCAAAGTAGGGGAAATTGAGAGAGCAAAATGTGAAAGAGAGGTGCAAATTTCTGCTGGAAAAATTTTTTCCAGCTAAAACTTGCAAGTAAGAAAATCAGCTGATCACAAACACATGCTTGTAAATAAACAAAAGAAAATATGGCCTTTTTGAGTTATTTATTGCAAATTTTATTATTAATGCTAGTATACAACGAAAAAGTGAGTAAATTTAATAAGCACAACGTTTGTTGAGTTTATTTTTTTATTTTTTTTTATATATTTGCAATTAATATCCAGTTTGTTTACTTTAGTGTGTGCTGACTATGGTTGCCGTATGACATTTTTCGTTTGTACCATAATTTACCTTTAAATATACCAAAATAGATTTAAATGCAGCATGCTGAAATGTTGTTTTGCTGAAGTTTTCGGTTTTAGTAGGTTGATTGTTGAAATGAAAATTTTATAATTTTAAAGCTACTTCTGTAGCTACATATATCTATTAAATTTTTTTGGATCATTGATGGGTGTTTGTTTTTGAATGCGTCACCGTGTGATATCACAAATCTTTATGAGAAAAATTACTTATTCATTTCGATATAATTAATTTGTATTTTAAAAAGGTGTTTCTTATCCAAAACTATTCAATTGTATAAAATGCCAAATCGGGGGAAAATGTACCAAGCAGAAAATAAATTGCCAAATTAATCACCAGTGGCAACTGTGCAAGTGATCAGCTGCTTCAAAGGTTGCAAGTTTTTGCAAATTTTGCGTTCTCGTACTTTTGTTGATATTTCGTCTTTTTGAGAGCGAATGCTGCTAAATTCTCAGAACTTTTGCTGCTGGAGAATTTTGCCTTCTCAATACAAGTACACACCCATTGTTACAGCCAAGCCAAGTGCCTTACTGCCAAAAAACGTCAATATGTTGGTATTTTTACATCAAAACCAAAAATTTATTGATTAAGTTTTAATGCAATTTCAGGGCGAAATAAACGAATTATGTTTTTTTTTTTCTTTTATATTTGTTAAAATGTTGTGTTTTACATAAACCAATTGTTATATGTTAAAAAATAAATGAATACCTAAACTTCAAACTATAAAATTTGGATTTTTCCTTAAGCGCAGCATCCTAGAAAATAAACCAAGTACGTTTTCTATTTATTAAGGTCTGTATTGCCCATCCCTTAAAAGGTAGATTTGCAAATACCAGATTCCACTGTTCTTCTTCATTTATTACTTTCTCTCACCTGTCTTTGCTGGGACCATCAAACGCAAATAATATATGTACAGTGAAACCTCCCTTGGGCGGACACTCACCGTCAGTCATTTTTTGTCCGCCCAAGAGAGGTGTCCGCTCAATAGGAGGGAAGCTTATTTTAGAACTTTTTAATGTTTTAATTAATTGAATAGTCACTATTTCTTATTTTAATAAAAGATATTGATATTACATCGTTCAAACAAAAATGTGCATGTATTTTTTCAAAAGTGCATATTTCATTTATGTGCGTAAGTACATATTAAGTAATAACAAAATAAAAATAAATATAACATTCCAGTCCATAAACTACATAAAACCATAGATTCATTACCTAAAAAACTGGGAAATTGTCGATTGACTTAAGTTTTATTTTAAATTTTTTCAGTGTCAGTACCTTTTTCATCAATAGTTTTCATGTTTTTATCAGTAACAAAATCCAACCAGAAATCTAAATTTTCAGTCCATGTATTTATTATTATATATTGTTATAAATTCATCAGAATTGGAATTGAATTCTCCAAGGGTTTCTGATAACTCAAATAACGAACCTAAACCACTGCGCAAACCAAACTAAATGTGTGCATAAAAATCACATTTTATGCGGGAAGTCCCCCTTTTCCATTTAGTAGTCCGCCTATGAGGAGTTTGATTTGTTATGAAAAGAAATCTTAATGTCCGTTGATAAGAGGTTCGCGGCCGCTCGATAGAGGTTTTTGTGTCATTTTTATGCAAAATAACTGTCCGCGTCCGGCCAAGAGAGTGTCCGCTTAAGAGAGAGTAATTTGTTCCAAAATTTATACTTAAAACTTGGTATAAGAAAAAATGTCCGCCCAAGGGAGATGTCCGTCTAATAGAGGTATCCGTTAGGAGAGGTTTCACTGTACATATGCACATAAATATNTCCACTCAGCCATCGATATGTACATATGCACATAAATACATTCTTATTATACATATGTGTTTATGTATGTATGTACAAACGTTTTTTCATAGTAGAGTATTTAGCATTCCTACATACAGATATAAATACATTCATACATTTTACATATCTAAATTAAATTTTTCTTTTGACATTTTCGATATGCTTTTATGTCTCGATAACTACTTGAAATTGCTCGTGAGAATGGCGATAACCGAGATTCGGTCGAGAACTCGATTGCTCGATTTCTCGGGTATCGAAATAACCGAGAATGTGCGAGCAGAAATCGAAAGTCCTAATTCAAATTAAATGAGACCTTTTTCAGATTCAATGAAACTTTATTCAAATTAAATGAAACTTTTTTCAAATTAAAAGAAACTTTATTCAAATGAAATGAAACTTCTTTTTTTGGATTACTTTGAATTGGCTGTTACGTGTTGCTCTCCCTTAATGGTCTGATTATGGCAACTTAACGTAACTTACGGCTCTCTCTTGAAAATTCTGTTAAATGGGTGTTGCTTATAATTGAACAGCCGAAACTTAACGCAACTTAATGCCACGTCGAAATCTGCTTCATTTTGATTCTCTAAGTTCTACGTTCCGTTAAATTAAGTTAAGTTGCCATAATCAGGTTTTTACGGTCAAGGCATGTTGAATACAGTGTTGCCGTTTCGGTCCAATTGGACCAAAATTGCTAGTTTCATTTCTTTAAATAAGGCTTTGGTAGGTTGGTTGGTTTGTTGTGATTTTCGTTGGGGTTTTGGTAACTAGGCAGATCATATAATTTATTCATTTTATAAAACTTCAAATATCTCTGTTTTCGGAAGTAAATGCAAAGGATGATGTGAAAAGGAAAAGAGAAATGGGACATGTCAAAATTATTCTTGAACCGAAGTTGAATGTTGCCGTGATTAGACTGTGCTCTAATCCATAGAGTTTGTTTAAGTTAGAAGAAAATAATTAGACAATTGTTATGCAAATGCCAAATTTTACATTTCGCTTAAGCAAGTGAGTGAGAAGGGATAGTATTTGTACTTTATTTCCCTCTTCTCCCTTAAGAAAATAATAGTTGACAGCTTTGAATTCGTGTAGCAAAGTAAAAATATTCTCCCAGTTAAACATCATAATGATATAAGTATGGCGTCGATAACGCCGATAACGATGTGTAACTGGGAATTAAGGCTCTGTTACGTACGTGTTTTTACGTGGTAATCAAAAACCAACAAACTTCTACGTATGTAATGCTGTGCGTTGGGTAACAGCTTACACGCAAAGCTCATTTAACAGATTCCTTATGTGACAACTCTCAAGCAATGCCAAGTATGCATAACAGAGCCTTTAGTGTTAGCCAGACATGGTGCAAACGGCTCTTAATAGGTTAGGTTGATTTCCTGTTTCTTAGTTTAAAAATGTTTAATACTTAATTCGAATAACGTTTCATTTAATTTGAAAAAAGTTTCATTTGGTTTGAATAAAGTTGCATCGAACCTGAAAAAAGTTTCATTTGGTTTGAATAAAGTTTCATTGAATCCGAAAAAGGTTTCATTTAATTTGAAAAAGGTTTCGCTTCATCTGAAAAAGATTTTAATTAATTTGTAAAAGGTTTCGCTTAACCTGAAAAAGGTTTCATTTAATTTGAAAAAAGTTTCATTTAAACTGAAAATGCTATATAAAAAAAACGGATTTTCTTGTGCTTTTTGCGATGGCTGTTCCTTAATCTCCTTTGCGAATATTACTTATTTATCACATACTACGTTTAAAAGCACGTATTATTTGCTAATAATAATTTGCAAAATGTCACGCAAATATGTATTGCGTAATATGGTAGTGGTATTATTTGTCATTCTGAGGTATATTTTCTTCTTCAATGCTCATCTCATTGGCTTTTTATAAACAGGCCATATAGAAAAAGAAGTTTTCACCAGGGACGTGAACCGGATGAAAAATTTGGTCGATTCGGTTCAGCGGTTCGAACCGTTTTTGCACTTTTGGATAGGTTCTTCAAAGCGGCTTTTTTGGTCTTTGGCCTTTGTCTCGGTTCGGTTCAACGGTTCGAAAAACAAAAATAAAATAACGCCCACGTTTAAAGCTGGACTTACATGAGGCGATTTTCTAGGGGATTCAACATTGTTCCAGAAAAATCGCTCGTGTAAATGGTGATTCAAAAATCGCTTGCGTCAAAGTAGACAGCAAGTCAAATTTTGCAGGTGATTATCGGCTGACAAAAAATCGCCTCATGTAAAGGCAGCATAAGTGTCAAGTGTCAAGTGCAACAACACGCAAGGTTAAGGGTCAAGTGTCTGTCAATTGAGATGGGTTGCCTTTACATTTGATATTGCCACATGGTAAATAAATATGGTAGGTATTACCCTATTTAACAAAAAAGTGGGTACATTTATCTATTGAAAATTCGTTGAAACGAACCTTTAAACCTTTATGAAAAGTGGTTCGATTTTCGGTTCGGATCACACATTTGTAAAAAATTTCGGTTCGGTTAATGGTTCAGTTAACTCATAGAAAAAAACGGTTTTCCGGTTCAAAACCGGTTCACGTCCCCGATTTTCACCGTCATATAAACAGTGAGTTGGTTATAAAGCATCGTTCACTTAAAATCGGTACGCGTTCTAGCAATTTCTGTACAGCAATTGTTGGAATGTATTAAGAAAATTAAATGCAGATCTTTAGACAAAACATCTACCATTATGAAGTTTAAATTTCATAGTACTGCCTTTTTATTTGACAGTTTTATTCGCGTTGGAAGTTGCTGCTCAAAAAATAATGTTGAACAAATTCGTTGAAAATCCGATATTTTCGAGATCAAAAATCAAATTAAAATTAAATATACCAAAAACTTATAATTATCCTCCAAAAATCAATGAATAGATTCCTTCTGCTTAAACTAACGGGGTAAAGTAATCATTAAAAAACATCATTTCGCACCAGCTTAAGGATAAGGCTCTTTACCTCAATTAGGAAAAAAAACGACTTATTAAGAGAAGATCGCGCGAGAGCATTGGAAAACGATTATCCACAGTTTATCGAATGCAAGCTATGGCAAGAGTAAGTTAGTGAGTTATAATATATACAATTCTGTTATAATAAATACATTTCATAACAAAAACCGCACCCGTTTACTTTACCCCAATGTTCTCGCCAAATGTGGCATTTTATAATAATGACTAATAAAACATGTTTAAAACTGGACTTCGGTCAACTCCCACGTTAAAAGTTTTAAGCTAAAAAGAAACAGGGTGATATCCTCTTGCAACTAAATCTGTAAAAGTTGACACAGTTGTCAAAGGGCTATGAAATGACAAGAGAATCGAGGCAGTCTCATTAAAACTCGATCAGACACCACAATGGGTCATATAACCCCAGAAATATGCTGGAAGGAGTGCTTGCGCAAAGTGTTATTTCATTGTGTCATTTACTTTGGACCTTTTGTAAAGTGTTGGTTGGTTTTTATGAAAACTAATTATTCACAGGTAACTTTAAATTAGTTTGAAGCCAATGATGTGAATAAAGTTCTGGAAGTCATCAATTTACAAATATGACCTATTTAAGTCAAATCTAAAAATACATGGTATTTATTTAAAACAAAATTAGTAGAGATTTGCGAGCTGTAGAAAAACATAAACTAAAGATAGTTTAGTAGCACAAGTCTCTAGAACGGGTGTTCAGAAAAATTTTATAATTATTGAAGAAATCGTCTCTTATTTATTTATCCAAGCAAAATATTAATTTTTCGCTAAAATGTATCTATAACGGAATGTTTTCCCTTTTATTTTAACATATTAAAAAGATATAACCCATTTTGTATTTGTATTTGTATGTATTTCCATTACACTGTGCGATAGCCGAAACCAGCCTGGACATTGTAATCATTTTCTGAAATTACACCAATCCCATAGAAAAATATGTATTTTGGGTATTAAATGAAAAAAATATTTTTAATTTTTTGAGTCTCTATAAAGAAATCTGAACTTTGCCACCTGTGCGACATGCCTTAACCGTCTAGAATCTAAATCAAAATGTATATGTGATATCTGTGATCGTGGTATTACCGATTAATACATACATATGTATACTGACACTTCTTGCCGGCAGTAACTTCTGTCATACACTCCAAAATATGCAAAAGGTTCACAACTTACTTACATACATACATACATACATACATACCCTGCAGTACGGGGGAGCGACTACAGGACTGATGAATCGGAAACTACCTGATAAACTCCGTTAATTACCGACCGACTACTTGCAGTATATTTCAGCGATTACTTTTACAAGGCAATGTCCTAGGCGGTAGTCATCATCGGCTGTCTCTGCACTACCGGGAGTTACTAAGGTAGTCACTTGCGTGATTTATGGGCGCCCTCTGTTGTAGTTTTTCGCTATTCTGCTTCCGACTGGTTCGTCTCTGCACTATCATATGCACTACCACGGGTTAATATACTGACTCCAGCAGTGCTGGAGGGTATGTATGCGCATACATATACGTACTATATTTTGTGACTCAAAAGTTTTGAGTCAAAACTTATCGGGGTTACTCATACGCTCTGTCTACCAACTTAAGTATTACTGTGCATATATACATGAAGGGTGTTCGGGGAAGGCTGAAAGTATTAATAATCTATATACGTAAATAATACGCGAAGACATTTTTTGTTCAGGAAAAAAGATCTGCACCGTTCGCTCGATTTTCAAAAATGGGTTGTCAAATTAAAGAGCTTGGCCTGTAGATGTGCAAACTGTTTTTTTTTGAAATGAAACTTTTTTAGCGGCGGTTGGTTGGTTGGGAGTAAATTGGCAAATTCAGGGGAAATCGCACACGGAAATGGTGCAACGGAAATGATTGGGGCTGCTTCTTGAGTGTACGGTATTAATTTAACAAAAACTTCCTAATAAAAGGTTAAAGAATAAAACTTAGAAAAAGACCAATACAAGAATGGAAGTAAAAGAGAGTACGTAGATAGATAAAGAAAAGGATAAAGGCCAAGGTAAAGGCAAAAATAAAAACAAAAACGAAGTTGCGTAAAGATAAAGGCAAAAATGAAGACCAAGGTAAATTTAAACACTTTACTTATATCATATATATAAATAGGCAATCATGTTTCCTTTACACCCCTTTTACGGCTAAACTATACTTCTAAGGTATAAATAGTTATATATCATTAGAAAGGTATTTTGATGCTGATGTGCAGGCAATTTTTAAAATTTCAAATCAGTTTAAAATAGAGCGAAAAAATCAATTCAAAAGTCACACCAATACCAATGCACACATGTACATGGTTGGGGCGGAAATGCCCCCTAAATGTATGCTTTAATATTGATAGATAAGAATAAATAACATATCATATGAAGCATAACACACCACAATATAACATCGCACACTCTTCAGTTGTATTTCTTTTTATCCCTTTTTTCACCTCTACTAAATCTTATTTATTTTGGTTCATTTTATGCCAAATGATGTTTGCCTTTGATGCCACATCAAGTGATATCATGTCATGTGTTGTGGGTGATTGAGGTGTGGTGAATTTGGTGTGGGGAGTTAAAGTGTGGTGAATTGATGTGTGGTGAGCTCAGGTGGAGTAAGTTTTTAAGTTAAGATGAGTTAAAGTTAAGGGGTTTTGATTTTTATCCTCATCTTCATCTTCATCTTCATCTTCATCTTCATCTTCATCTTCATCTTCATCTTCATCTTCATCTTCATCTTCATCTTCATCTTCATCTTCATCTTCATCTTCATCTTCATCTACATCTTCATCTTCATCTTCATCTTCATCTTCATATCCACCTTCGTTTGTATTTAGGTTTCTTTACTTTTATTCTAATCTTTGCCTTTATCCCTTTCTTCTTCTACTTATTCAACTTTACCTTCTTACTTGCATGAATCTTAATCTTCGTAAATCTGATTTCTAAACTGCTGCTTAGCAGATTTCTTTAATTCAGTATCAATATTAAAGCAATGTCATTGATGCCACATAAAGTGATATCATGTCATGTGGGGAAATTGGGTGTGGTGATTTGCGATGTGGTGGAATTGGGTGTGGGAGTTACGGCGCTGTGAATTCAGGTTTGGTGGGCTTAAGAGGTGCGGTGAGTTTAGGTGTGGTGAATTTGGCTGTGGTGAGTTGAGGTGTGGTGAATTTAGGTGTGGGGAGTTAAGATGTGGTGAGTTGAGGTGTGGTGAGTTAAGG